>NW_027533010.1:452017-463597 GCF_008692635.1 Crocuta crocuta | reverse complement strand
AGCTGGGACCAGACCGCTGACCGCTCATAGGATGCCCGGAGTGCTGAATTCCACGTAGGGAAGGAGCTGAGCCCCAGGCAGAAGGATGCCTGCCTTTGGTCTGGGCACCATCCCTGAGGATACAGGCAGTCTGTCTTCCAGTTTCACCCTCACTTTTGAGCAAGGGGGAAAATGCCATCCATAAAGATCACAGGATAAAATTATATGGGTTAATGTGCTTTGAAAAATGGAAAGGGCTGTACATGTAGAAGGTTTTATTATTACGAAGCCCTGGGGAGTTGTGGTGATACAGTCAAGTCCCAGAAAGCTGATATGGTGGGGAAGCCCTTAGGGACTTTTGAATGATTGTTTCAGCAGGTCTGGCATGCAAAAGAAACTTGTTGAAGAATAAGACACAAAAAGTTATATAAGATTTTCAGAACATGCAAAAATGAGGGTGAATATATTCCAGGTCCAGGAACTCAGAAAAAGCCATCTTTTTAAATATACTTATTGGCTGAGGTAAGAACTTCAAAATTTGGGTCTATAAAGCAATATAAAAAGCCTTAAGACAGGTGGACTTGGAATACTTAAACGGAGCTATAAAACAAAATCCTCAAGTTTGTTTTTAAACAGATGAATGCTCAATCTCTATGTTGATGTTTCAAAAAGTAATTTTGTCTTTATTAATTTCCAAAGCACTTGGATATAGTGGTATGTGTGAGACACACCCACGATGTTAGCTGGACTTACAGCTTCACAGATTTCCTGTGGGGACCTATAGCATCTCCCCTCCCCAGGATCTTCTCTCCACAGGCTGACGACCCACCTGGGCACTGAATAAATCTGTCCCTCTGTGATCTACCTTTGACTGAACTTCATTTTGTCTTACTTTAATCATTTTTCTAAGAAACAGGTGGATCTGAACATGAAGCATTGTTTAGACAACACTTTTGTTTTTGTTTCTAGGACTGGAGAATGCCCACCAATCAGTCATCAAACATAGATTTATACCTATGGTGATTTTTTAAAAAGTGTTTTTTAAATGTTTATTTATTTTGAGAGGGTGTGGGAGGGGTAGAGAGAGAGAGGGAGAGAATCTCAAGTAGACTCTGAACTGTCAGCACAGAGCCTGGTGCAGGGCTTCATTTCATGAGCCCTGAGATCATGACCTGAGCCAAAATCAAGAGTCAGATGCTTAACCAATGGAGCCACCCAAACATTCCTATGGTGATTTTTTTCTAGTTGCTATATAATTAACATGTATTACATTAGTTTTAGGCATATTGAAGTTTTCACTTAGAATGACTTTACAGAGGGACACCTGGGTGGTTCAGTCAGTTGAGCGTCCGCCTCTATTTCTGCTTGGGTCATGATGTGGTGGTTGGTGGGATTGGGCCCAAGTTGGGCTCTGTTCTGACAGTGCAGAGCCTGCTTGGGATGCGCTCTACCTCTCTCTCTGCCCTTCTCTCTCTCTCTCTCTCTCTCTCTCAAAATAAATAAATTAATTAACTTAAAAAAAAAGAACTTATGGAAATGAGAGTGTGAATGTTCAGATATTCCCTCCTCCAAACCTGTCAGTTTTAACATAGGATTAGCTTTCATAAAGAGAAAAGACCAAAAAGCCAGAGGTAAAGACAATGACTACTCTGACACAACTTGGATTTTAATGAAATAAAATTGGCTGAGGTACTTAACTGTATCACCAGGTAAGACAATTTAGCAACTGCTATCTACAAATACTGGGCTTTGTTCTGTTGAGATGGAGAGGAAGAAAGCTGTGCTGGTTTTCAAATTGGGACTCAGAGTATGACAAAAAGTCATGTATGAGATAAGTGTATATTGTTAGAATTTGCCTAGGCAGGGTTTTGTTTTTGTTTTTGTTTTTCTTTTGTTTTGTTTTTTTGTAACTGAATCTCTTCTCATTTATGAAACAGCTTTCCTGTATGTAGTAGTATCACCTGGGTGAATTGGGAAGTCAAAAAGTAGGAGAATAAGAGGTCATTTCCTTCAAATACTTGAAATCTTTCTATAATAGGGACACCTGGGTAACTCAGTCTGACTTCAGTTGAGCATCTGACTTTCATTCGGGTCATTGATCTTGGAGTTTGTAAGACTGAGTCCCATGTCTGGCTCTCTGCTGTCAGCATGGAGCCCATTTCAGATCCTCTGACCCCCCTCTCCCTGCCCCTCCCTTGCTTGTGCTATCTCTTTCTCTCTCAAAAATATATAAATATTAAAAAAAATTATTTTCTATTATAAAAATGGGATTGGTCTTCCAAAGTTCAGTGCCTTAGAAACACAACTACCCCTGTTCCTTATCTGTTAGGCTACTCTCTGCCTGCTCTCTGTCACTTTTCCCGGCCTCGGATGTCTCTTCTGTACATTTCAGGGACTTTATTAGGTGATCTGTGAAGTACCATCATGGCTTTATTTCTATTTGACAGCAATAATTGTTTAACCCTTTAATAAGCCCATCTGTTTACATATGTTATGACATTTAATTTTTACAAAATTCCATGAGAAGTTATTCTGATACCATTTAGAGCTCTGACTTTGAGAGAGGAAGGATGTCACAGATCTTGTAGGAGACAAAGCTGGGGTTTGATTCTCTCATCCATGACACCACAGACCATGCACTTTGCACAGTACCAAATCACATCTGTGGCAAAAACCTGTTATTAACAAAAGAAAATTTCTTGCCCTGTTAGCTATCAGAGGACCACAGATGGAGGTAGTAGACCTACAGATTTTTTCTTATGTCTTTTGTGTCAAAAAGGGCCAAAGTAAGGTAAAATAAAGGAAACTCTGATTCAAATGGTTAGCAGTGATGATGGTCTGATTATCTCAGCTAAGTTCATCTGAGATTCCTCTGACATTTCAACTTTTGTGACAATAATTCACTTTCATTAAAAAACTTTTTATTTTAAGATAATTGTAGGTTCCTAAGCAGTTGTAAGAAATAATACAGAGAAATCCATATATCCTTCACCTGGCTTCCTCCCATAGTACAATAGCACAAATAGGAAATTGACATTGATTACTATTGATGGAATCTATCAGTTCTATTCAGATTTCCCCAGTCTTACTTGCACTCGTGTGTGTGTGTGTGTGTGTGTGTTTCATCTTATGCAATTTTATCACACGCATGCATTCATGGGCCCATAACCACAGTCAATACACAGAATAGTTTCAACACAAGGATTCCTCATGTTACCCTTTAATATCCACAGCCATTCAACTACAGCCTTTAGCAACCATTGATCTGTTCTCCGTTGCCTCATTTTGTCATGTCAAGAACGTTTAGTAATTTTATCATGTGATCTTTTGAGTTGGGCCTCCCCCGGCCCCCGGGGTTAATTTCTTGAGATCCAAGGTATTTTGTGTATCAATTCCTTTACATTATTGAGTAGTATTAGTAGTATTCCATATCATGATGTACCACAGTTTGTTTGACCCCTCACCTATGGAAAGACATTTGGGTTGTGTCCAGCTTTTGTCTGTGGTGAATAATGCTGCTATGAACATCCATGTGCAAGTTTTTGTGTGAACATAAACTCTCATTTCTCTCTTACGAATGCCCAAGAGGGCAGTTGTTGGGTTGCATGGTAAACACATGTTTGGCTTTGTAAGAGACTGGCATTGCTTTCAAAAGGACCACCAGCAATGTGTGTGATTCAGTGTCTTAGCATCAGGTGCCCTGCCTGGGGTAGAGGCTATATTCTACAAAGGGCCTGGGTGGAGAAAGAGAGCCCCGATCTCTAGGCTGTGTGGCCTGAATTTAGCCTCTGCAACATGGATCTGGTGGGGAAGGAGAAGTGATGGCTTCTCTCCTCCCTTCTGGAGAAGATACCATAGCCTTTAACTGTGAGCTAGAGGGAAAGGGATTAATGCTTTCTTGGCTGCACCCACCTAGAGTGGAAATTCTGCCATGCTGAGCTGGGAAGCTGCGAGAGGTGTGAGGAGTGGGATATAATTTAAATGCCACAGACTTTTGCTGTTCTTACTGAGTTTTAGTAGATTTTCCTTGAATTTTAGTAGAATTAGAAGGGTTTTTTTTTTTTTGGTAATTTTAGCAATTATGATAGTTTTTCTGGGGCATAGGTCTACAGAGCCCCTCAATCCATGATTCTGGAAATGGAACGTTAACACTACTTAGTTTTTACTGGGTATTTACCCCCTTTCCCCCCAAAAAGAAAATACTAATTCAAAAAGATATATATACCCCTATGTTTATTGCAGGATTATTTACAATATCCAAGATATAGAAACATACCAAGGACCTAAGTGTCCACTGATAGATGGATGGATAATGGATAAGGAATACACACACACACACACACACACGCTCACGCACACACATGCACACACACACACAGAGGAATATTATGCAGTTATGAAAAAAGAATGAGATAGTGTGATTTGCACCAACATGGATGGACTTACAGGGCATTATGCTAAGTGAAATTAGTCAGACTGAGAAAGACAAATGTGATATGATTTCACTCATATGTGGAACTCTAAAAAAAGTGAATAAACAAACAAAAAGCAGAATCAGACCTATAAACACAGAGAACAAGTTGATAGTTGCCTAGGTGGGCGTGGGGAGATGAGCAAAATAGGTGAAAGAGAGTGGGAGATACAGGCTTCCAGTTATGGAGTGAATAAGTCACAGAATAAAAGGTACAGTATAAGGAATATCATCAATGACATTGTAATAGGATTGTATAGAGATAGATGATAGTTACACTTGTAGTGAGCATAGCCTAATGTTTATACTTGTCGAATAAGTATGCTGTTCACCTGAAACTCATGTAACATTGTATGTCTACTCAAGTAAAAAAATAATTAGGGATGCTTGGGTGGCTCAGGATGTTAAGCATCAGACTCTTGCTTTCAGCTGAGGTCATGATCTCACGGTCATGGAAATGAACCCTATATTGGGCTCAGTGCAGAGCATAGAGCCTGTTTGGGATTTTCTTTCTGCCCCTCTCCTGCTTGTGCATGTACACTCTCTCTGTCTCTGTCTCTTTCTGTCTCAAAATAAATAAATAAATTTTTTAAAAAATTAAAAAATACTGTTGTGTTTTAAGGTTCTTTAAATATTCTATGTACAAGTCCTTTGTCAGATAGGTGGTTTGTAAATACCTTCTCCTAGTCTGCTGTTTTTCTTTTCATATTCTACACAGGATCTTTTGTTAAGCAGATATTTTAAATTTTGATAAGGTCCAATTTATTGCTGCTTTTTTTTCTTTTATAGGTTGTATAAAATACAACCTATAGTATAGATTGTACTTTTAGTCATATCTAGCTCTTGGTTCTAAAGCTTTTCTTCTCTTCTGTGTAAATGTTTCATAGCTTTACAGTTTTACAATTTTTACATTTAAGCTATGATCCTGTTAATTTTTGTATAAGGTATAAGGTTTAGGGTGATGTTCAATTTTTCTTCCCCTCCCTCCCACCATCCCTCCCTCCTTCCTTCCTTCCTTCCTTCCTTCCTTTCTTTCTTTCTTTCTTTCTTTCTTTCTTTCTTTCTTTCTTTCTTTCTTTCTTTCTTTCTTCTTTCTTTCTTTCCCTTGTGGATGTCTAATTCCTCTAGCACCATTTGTTGAAAGAGCTATGGTTCCTCTGTTTAATTGCTTTTGCACCTTTGACAGAAATCAGTCAGACACATTTGTGGGTCTCTTTCTCTGTTGTCTCTGTTGTCTGTTCTGTTCCCTTGATCTATGGGTTTGTTCCTCCACCAGAACCACACCGTCTTCATTACTGTGGCTATATACTAACTCTTTACATTGGGTGGAGTGATTTCTTCCACTTTATTCTTCTTTAGCAAATTGGTTTAGCTATTCGAATCCCTGTGCCTTTCAGTATAAATTTGAGAATAAGCTTGTCCACATCTACAAAAACCCCTTTTGGGAATTTGTTAGGGATTACACTGCAACCACAGATCTATGTGGGGAGAATGGACATCTTTACTATGTCAATCCACTTTTCAATTAATGGAACATTCATTTTTGTTGTTTTTACAAATGTAAGTAAGGAATCGAAGTAGCTTTCTGTCTAATTCATGATAAAAACACATTGGTATCAATTTAATCCCCATTAAGCAAGAGCACCTTTATTTTCTCCTGAACTGTTTGCATTGATTTCATTTTCTAAATTAATGAAAAGTTGTGTTATGAACACAACTTTTGTTTTTGTACAGACACAGGCATGGATAATCACAGACACTATGGCTCTACCTCTAGTCAAACTACAAATAAACGTTTGAGTTGTTGGGTGAAAGTTAGATTGCTTAGCTAAATGACTCATGGATTGTAGCCCTCTGGAGAAGACTGTGAGCACATTACACCTTCCAAAGCTCTTCAGGATGGGAGAATGTGTTGCTAAAAATGGATTTTTACTATACTCTTTCTTTTAAATAGAGTCGAATTGAAATTGCCTACCCCAGTGTAGCTTTTCCATTTTGTTTTGCTGGCTATTATTATAGCTAATTCTATTAGGTGAGTGACCCCACACAGGCAGAAGGGAAAATTGAACTCCTCTGGCTGACAGTATTATTCCTCCCAGATGAAAGCTGGTATGCGTGATAGCATTTCTTTTGTGGCTACATTTGGGGGGTCACAAGAACTATGGATAGTTATGTATGCAGTTGTTATAGTCATCAGTTTTTCTGCCTTAAGAATAAAAACAAATCTCCAAATGGATCTTAATTTTTTGCAGCTGCAGTTTGTTTTTTAGTATCTTTTTATATTAAAATCTTTTAATAGCAATTTGGTTCATAAGGTTTTTTTTCCTTCCTAGAAAAATTTATTGGCAGTTATTTTCGCTAGAGATTGGGGTAGAAGAAACTGTGCAGATGATTAAAACTCAGGCAGTAGGTTACTTGCTTTAAGCTGGAGCCAAGAAACTTGCTAACTATATTATTTGCATGGCTTCTAGTTTTAGCCTCTTTATTGAAGGCAGATGAATGTGAAAAGCTTTATTCCTGTGTGTTCAAATCATTCTCTCTATTATACCTCTATATCTGCTTTTACTCTGTAAATTCATACAACACTCTCTGTAGTTGTTAGTATACTTTTGGTGGCATATGATAGAAACTCAACTTAGTGCACTGACCTGACCTGAGTAACTGAAAAATCAAGATGTGAACATAACTGGATGCCAAGGACCTAATAATGTTATAGGGTCTCAGTTTCTTTCCAACTGGTGTATCTGCTTTCAGTTGTGTTGGCTCACTTTTCAGGCAGGGCTCCCTTCTGTGGCTGACTGTGGATCAAACCTTACATTCTTGAATTTTCCTCTTCAGTTTATTCTGAATTGGGTCATGTGTCCATCTATGAACCAATTCCTGTGGACAGGGCTAGACTATGCTCTGGTTAACTAGGCTTGTGTCAGAGGCTGACTTCTGTAGGCAAGAAGGGTTTCCATTCTTTGGCTCAGAAAGAGAAAAAGTGATTCAGAGGCATATGTGTCTGTCTGGGAAAGGATGGAGGGTTATGGGACGGGCAAAAGTCAACAGTTGTCAACTATACCAGATTGTAAAGAGGTTTTTTAAAAAATTTTTAATGTTTATTTATTTTTGAGAGAGACAGAACAAGAGTAGGGGAGGAGTAGAGAGGAAGAGAGACACAGAATTCAAAGCAGAATCCAGGCTCCAGTCTTTGAGCTGTCAGCACAGAGCCCGATGTGGGGCTCAAACCCACAAACTGCTCAGATCATGACCTGAGTCGAAGTCAGATGCTTAGGTGACTGAGCCCCCCAGGCGCCGCCCCTAAAGAGTATTTTTATTTAAAAAAATTGGATTATGCAACACAAATTTATGCCCCTCAAATAACAAAAGTGAGGAAAGTAATGCATCTAAGCAAAATCTGTTTATAAGATGTTTAATAAAATTATAAAGATACATCAGCAGTGTAGGGGAGGGGGGAATAATGAACATTTCTCCTCTACCCATCTTAGCTTCTTCAGCTGGGTCTCTGTAAGTCAGCCTGACAAAAGACAGACTAATGAGAAAAATGAACAGAAGTATATTAACATGTGCATCATGCATACCCATGGGAATACCTAGTGAATAATCCAAAGGCATGGTTAGAGTTTGTCTGTACATACTATCTTATGCTAAACAAACAAAAAAAAAGAGGTTTTGGGATTCTGGGTGAGGGAGGCATGTTATGGGAATGTGACCAGGAAAAGTGTAATGAACAAGGGTTTTTTAGTATGGTTTGTTATGCAGATTAAAATGGATTCCTTCTCCATTGGTAAGTTATTCAGAGTCCTTTTCCTGGTGTGGGAGAGGAGGACACCTTTACAAAGGAAATTTCCCTTATAAATGTAAATTTCCTTTACAAAAGGAAAACCTGGGCCCTGTGTTTTAGAGCATTTTCTGTGTCTGCTGGTTCTCAATGGCTTTTATACATCTGCCAAGGAGATACTTTTGGGGTGACATATTCCAGTACCTCTCAGCGACATTTCCTCTCTGGGCCTTGATTTGCTCAAATATAAATGTAGGGGGCTGATTAAATATTTCTTGGGTGCCTCCGGTCTAACATTCTGTCTTTCTGTGATTAGCAATCATTGCTCCTGCTGAGTAGCCTGTCTTTCTCGGCCTTGAAGGCTGAGGTGTGTTGAAGGTGACAGTGTTACATCTGTGAATGCCAGCAGCCTTAGGTATTTTCCATTTGAGTCCAGCACTTCAGAGGACTACAGAGATAGGCACAATTTGGAAACTATACAGTCTTTGTGGGTAGCTTTAGGGCCCTGGTTATAATCAGGGCACAAGCTGATAAGATGGAAGATTCTATACATTGATTTAAAAAAATACAGGGCACAAGCTGATAAGATGGAAGGTCCTATACATTGATTTAAAAAAATATTCTGGTTGTTAATTTTCTAGAATGTATTTTGCTCAGAAGAATGTTTTAGTTATTGTATGCTGGACGATTCCTGTTGAACTAACTTATCTTACCCTGGCGTTGGCTGGTAAACATTGAGATGATAGAAGCCAGTTTTAAATGTAGGCAGACTGTGATTTGTGAACAATTTTCTTAGAGAGCCATATCTCTCATTCATTTATTGAACAAAAATATATGGAATGTGTACTACATGCCATGCACCATTTTAGGGAATACAGGGGCAAATAAAACTAATTCCCTACCCTAATGGAGTTTGCATTGTAGTAAGGAAGATACACAAATGCAGGAGAAAAGCCAGAGAGTATTAACGGCTGTGATACAAAATGAAGCAGGACAGTTGTTTGAGAATGACTGCAGTGCTATTTTATGGTCATAGGAAAAGACCTCTCTCTAAGAAGGTGACATTATGGCAGAGACAGAAGTTAAATGAAGAAGCCAGCCATGTCCCATCTGGAGAAGGGAGAGGTAGAGACGTAGAGAGATCATTTAGTGTGGAGTCCTTAAAGTGAGAACATTCTTGACGTGTTTGAAGAATTTCAAACTGGCTGTAGCAGAGTGGGGGGTGGGGGGTAAGAGCGACAGGAAATGAGATCCGAGAAGTAGCCAGAGGCCAGATCAAGCGGGTCAAAGTAAGGACTTGGAATTTTTTTCCCAAGCATGATGGGAAACCCGGAGAGCTTTGCGGTGAGAAGCAACAAGATCTAGTTTTCTCTGTAAAGGGTCTCTTGAGCTGCTGGCTGGAGAGCCTGCCGTAGGTGGGGTAGGGGAGAAGCAGCTGTTGAGGGCCTGGTTGTGAGGCCATCTCTCTCCTTGAGGCAGCGCAGCTTCCAGGAGAGCAGCTGGCACTTCAGCCTCTAAATTTTCTTTGCTCCCCATTCTGTGCGCGGAGCCAGCAGATCCTCTGTTCTTACTGTGAAACAGAGACGACTGTGTCTATCCGCTACTTGAGTGGGTGGATATGTTTACTGGAGGTGACAGATAAACCGAGGCATATTAAATTCTTAAGGGTCTATTTGGGCAAAAGTCAACTGGAATAGGGCAGCCAGAAGTGGTTAGGAGTGCTCCACTGTCAGGTGCCGGGGAAAGACTTTTATGGAGAAGACTGGAAGTAAACCAAGGAAATTATTTGATTGGCTATAGGTTAAGCAGTTGCCTTATTTGGGAAAGTCTAGTTGGCTTTTTGTGATTGGTTGTCCTTAGGTTTTGATTTCTTATCCTTGAAACATTTCATGCCGAGGTTTTGGTTTGCTGACATAGGCTACTGAGGCATTAAACCCACCCCAGTCTATAATGGCCTCCTTGTTTAATTTACTCAACACTATTAAAATAGAATCCTACATGGTGGCAGGAAGCTGTGGTAAATTTCATTACATTTTGAGTTGTATAAACTGACCTGGGATGTGACAACCAGTTGTAAGATTGTTTCTCTGGAGATGTTAATTCCAAGTTTAAATGAACTGACTTAAGACTGTTTTACCTCCTAAGAGTTAGTTTGTAAATTGGAGACTGACTTTATTACCATCCCAAAATGGGGAAGATTTTCCTTAGGAAATTTACTAATACATTAGGGATTAGTAAGAACTAGTAAACAACAGGGAAATAAGAAAGAAGTTAAGTTTGTTTTCTTTTTCTGAGATAGAAAGCTGTAACAATGACTCAAAAACTCACATGAAATCCAATTGATGCCTGAAGAATTCCCTTCTGAACCATGTAGAATATTATAAAGAAAAGTAAATCTGAGGGGCAAAATTCCTTAACTAGACACGGACTCTAACTCTAATTGGATATGGAAGTCATCCTGTGTGCTACACCAGTCTTGGGCTCCCCGTGCATGTGTTCTGTAATGGGGAGGGGGATAACAGTCTCATTTTATTCCAGGGTTAAACTCACTTTGACCAGAGATCACTTTTAATTGTCTTTTCCAGGTGCCTTATTATTCTGGAAGTATCACATTATGCATTTTTATCTTCTTTTGCTTATTTTTACTAGGATGGCATTTGGCTAAAATTTTGGCAGGCCTCTTGAGAAATAGAGCCAAATATTCCAGACTCTAACACCTTGTTTCATCATGTGAAAGACATTTTTGTTTTAAGAGTAGACTTGGTTTTGCCACTCCTTCCTGATATGCTTAGACAGAGATAAAGTTAACCACATGGGTTGGGTGTTTGTGTGGTCCTTTTCCTTCCTCAATTGTGGTTTTTAGACAATTCTAGATGCTAGAAATGTTTTGGTGTTTCTTAATGTGTTCAGTGTCTTTTCCTAGTATTAAATATACTTTTTAAGAATAGAACTCATCTTGTATTTGGGTGATCGTATATTTTAAATTTATTTATTAATTTTGAGAGAAAGGGAGAGAGAGGATGAGGAGGGCAGAGAGAGGGAGAGAGAGAAAATCTACAGCAGGCTCTGAGTTGTCAGCATGGAGCCCAGCGTGGGGCTCGAATCCACAAACAGTGAGATCATGACCTGATTCAAAATCAAGAGTCAGATGCTTAACTGACTGAGCCACCCATGCAGCCAGGATGATATTTTAGTTCACCTTGGAATCTATCCTAGGTACATGCACAGGCAGGAAGAAGTCAAAGTTAAGGCATCAATAAAAGTGATACTACATCTTCAGGATAGAAAGGTTTTAGGTAACATAAACCTAACCATTTCAGAGAAAATTTTGAGCTTAGAATCATGT
>NW_027533010.1:377328-451880 GCF_008692635.1 Crocuta crocuta | reverse complement strand
GCAGTGTTTAGGGGCATGAATTTTGAGGATCAGATCATCCTAGAATCCTTAATCTGTCATGAACAGATGTGAATTTGGACAAATTACTTAACATCTCTAAGCCTTTTGCAGTTATGAAAACAATGATGTTCCTATAAGAATTATTTTGATAAGTATTCTCTTATACGTATTCTTATAAGAATTAAAGAGTTGATGTACATAAAACATTTACCATTATGTCTGGCACATAGTATCTTTTAAATAAAATTATAGTAAAACCTTGGATTGGAAGTAACTTGTTTGAGTGTTTGCAAGACGAGCAAACATTTCTAATAAATTTTAACTTGATAAATGAGCGATCTCTTGCAATATAAGTAGTACATGATGCCAAATGTCTCCTGATCACAGCTGAGATAATGGTTCTTCTCTCTCTCTCTTTTTTGCTGTGGGATGGTGGGAGATTGTCTTCCATGCTCAAATGCTCGGTTTCAGGCCTCAGTGTTTGGCAGAAATCAGTGATTTTTCAGATGTTTGAAGGTGCCCACAACCAGGCCTGGTGTATTTTTTATCACTTCAAAGCACCTCTGGGCAGTCCTTTGCTTTTGCATACAAGAGGAAGCTTAGGAATGCTTTCCTTCATTCTAGGTCAGGCTGCCTGCAGATATAGACCCTTTCTTCTGCTGCTTTATTGCTAGTTACATTAAATACAATATACGATAAGAGCTTATTAATACTGTACTGTAGTCAACATCCATGCAAGCGTACACAATGGCTCCCATGGAGAAAAAGAATCCACTGAACCAATATGTACCAGTGATTCCATTAGTGATAGTGAAAGTCATCGTATACAATAACCCTCCTCTCTCTTGTCTCCTTCATCCCAGCCACGAAGGTTTTCAAAAGTAAGTGCAGGTTAATTTATCTTTCTTTGTATTTTGTATTTTCTTTATTATTTTGTATTATATTACAGTATTGTAATCACTTTTATATGAGTATTTTTGTGTTGTGGAACAAATTTTCTGAGTTTCCATTATTTCTTATGGGGAAATTTGCTTTGATATACAAGTGCTTTGGATTATAAGCATGTTTCTAGAATGAATTCTGCTCACAAACCAAAGTTTTATTGTACATAATTTTAACAATGAGACAATTTTGAATAACCCAATAATGTTCAACCTTCAGCAAACTCTGTTCATAATATAGTATAAAGAAGTAAAGTAGAGCTCCTGAGTGGCTCAGTTGGTTAAGCTCCTGACTGACTCTTGACTTTGGCTTAGGTCATGATCTCACAGTTCTCAAAATAGAACTCCATGTTAGGCTCTGCACTGATAGTGCGGTATGGAGCCTGCCTGGGATTCTCTATCTCCCTCTCTCTACCTCTCCCCTGTTCATGCACACACACACACACACACACACACACACACACACACACACTCTCTCTCTCTCTCTCTCTCTCTCTCTCTCAAAGTAAATAATTAAACATTGAAAAAAAGAAATAAAGTAATAGTGCCTTCAGATTTTGTTCACTTGTGAAAATGAATAATGACTTTGTTCTTATTTTCCATTGTTGGTATAAATACCAGCAATATTTACATTTCACATTAAATTTCAGTTGATTTGTTATAGGCCCAATTATTAGCTATTTTATTTAGGAGAAGATTAAGTATAGAATTATATCACATTCAAGCCATTATCTGTACTGATTTTATTTTTTGTATGCTAGTGTACCAAAATGAGTAAAATTTACTAACAGTTGGATTTCATAATGCATTGCTATCTGAGTCTCATGAAGTACCATCACCAAGAAAGAACATGCATAAGAGAGTTTTAGGTTAGGGTTTTAGTGTTGTTAAGTGTAAATAAATCCTAACTGCTTGATGAAATTAAAACCCAGATCTTCCACTACTGTTAATGAAAGAAGCATCTCCTGGTGAACTTATCTCTGAGCACAGGCTCATTTTCTCTTGTGGTTTCTCTTGGTTTTCTATTACTGCCACTGTCCCTGACTTCATGATGTTGGAAGTATGTGGTTTTCTCTTCAAAACTTTAGCTGTATATAACAGACCTTCCTTTGCTTTTTCATTTGATAGCTGAGATAAGATTGGGACATTCACATAAACTTCCTGGAAATATCATCATACTTAAGCTTAGGATTAAAAAAAATGGGAAAGAAACAGCCTGATGAATTTTGTTGATCAGGCTGAAAAATTATGTGAATTTTTATTTTTTGTAATTATTTTTTTAACTTTATTTATTTTGAAGGAGAGTGTGTGTGTGTGCAAGTGAGGGAAGGGCAGAGAGAGAGAGAGAGAGAGAGAGACAGAGAATCCCAAGCAGGCTTTGCACCATCAGCATGGAACCCAGTGGGGGCCTGATCCCAAGAACCATGAGATCATGACCTGAGCCAAAGTTGGACACTTAATTGAATGAGCCACCCAGGTGCCCCCAAAATCATGTGAGGTTTTAGAGCTCTTCAATTCAGATGAGATGTTGGGGGGAGGTACTAGCTACAATCTTGAAAATATCCTATTTATCAACTGCCAGTAGAAGCATTGACTTTGCGATGAGTGCTGTGGTGTGTGGCCCAGATTCCCCTTCAGGATCAAGGCACTCATTCCTACAACTGCTGAGAGAGTTTCCTGCTGAAGGCTCAAAACGGAGTCCTTTTCTGGGAATTGTCTTTGGGTGAAGGAAAAGTATTTGCCTTGATTTCACTCCTGCTCTAGTAGCAGCCTGTATCCTGTGACTGGTTGATGTGTGGTGCAAATGCTCAGCCCTCTTGACTTAACTGGGATAACTCTGAAATACCATTTTCATTCTGGAGATCTCTGAGATATTGTCTGAGGTCCTTGTTTGTAAATTCATCATAGTTTAACCTATTCTTTTGCACAGTACTGCTTCTCTCACCACCCACAGTTGTTTCCAAGAGCTTCAGAGTCTCAGAGATTATTTTCCAGAGATGGGGTTGGTGGGGTTGGGTGACACAAGAAATGGAGGAGTCCTAGAAAACAGATTCTAAAATGGGACTTTAGATCTGGTTCACCATCCCCATTGGTAGGTGGCGCATTGATAGAACCTGGCATGATAATTGTTAAAAGTTTCACTGGTGATAAATAGTGATTGTGATGGCAATGGTATACTGGTGAAAGGAAATATACACTGGAAGGTATGATAGGTAGGCATTTGAGAGAGTTAGCCAAAATGGTGATTTAAAGACTATCGAATTAGATGGTTGTTGCTGGGATGGATTGATACATTAGAGAAGGACAATGAGAGCTAAGGAAAGGGTGAAAGCCAGAGGGCCTATCTGGAAGCATAAATTCCAAGATTCTGCCAGAGTACGGAAAAGGCTGAGCATCAAACCCAGGACTTAATTATAGGAGCATCAGAACTCCAAAGAAGATTGAATTCTCAATCCTGGTAGGTCTGCTTTACAAAAGTCCAACACCCTATTTGGAAAGGAGTGAGGTTTTGGATAGAGACATTTGGGTTGAAACACTTGAAAATCTTAAATCCTTACATTCCCCTGGACCCTGGGCTTTTATCTTCTTTTCCAAGTCTCACTTTAAATATTGTAGAGACACAGGTATGTTAAGAGACATTATAGATAATGTATAGAGGATTTTTCCTTGCACAAATGACATCTGCACGTCCTCCCCACTCTTCTCCCCAGTCTCTTTGTACTCCCCATGCATATATCCTGTGTTCCTCCAGAGCAGTAGCTAGGGCCAAGTTACAACACAAGTGCAAGGTCTGCTAAGCAAGGAAAGGGGAGCAAGAAGTTGCAGGACCTAGTACATATACTATATATACTAGTAAGAACTGGAAGAGTACATATGGGACTAGATTCTAAGGATGCAGGTTCAAACAAGATGAATGAGGGAGATTTTATTGATAAGAGATTATTTTATCATGACAGAATTTAATGTTCTGACAAGGCCTCAAGAGGTAGTGATAACAGCCCTCTAGGAAGGATCTTAGAAGCTTGGAAAAGGCGATAGCCCACACTATAAGAAGTAAAAAAAACGCCAGAGCTTCCATGACAAATAACAGAGGAAGTAATCAAAAGGCTCAGATATTTGGGCCTATGGGAGTGGGTATGCTATTTAAGGCCAGGACGCTCACCTGCTGACTATAATCTGTGAAAAGGGATAGATAGCACTCTCTTTATCAAGTGCAAAGGGAATTCTGAGTTCTGCTTAGAATATAGGAAGTTGGATAGAGCATACTTTCATTCTTATAACATGAACAACACAATGGACAATTTGTAAGTTCACAACTTCTCTTAAAGACATGGGAGAAGTGAGGTTACAGGGTAAGAAACTAACTCCAAATCAGAAAAGACTGCTCATCTTCAGGGAGAGATAGGAATTAAGCACTTGCTCACCAAGGACAGACACCACCAGACACTAGCTTACACATACTGAGTAGCAAATAATGGTGTTTTATTGCTGGGAGATGGGAAGGAACTTGGAGACAGAGTCTTTTTGAGGCATAACTCAAAGGGAGGTCCTAAAGCTGATGGCGGAGCAGAAANGTGTTTAGGGGCATGAATTTTGAGGATCAGATCATCCTAGAATCCTTAATCTGTCATGAACAGATGTGAATTTGGACAAATTACTTAACATCTCTAAGCCTTTTGCAGTTATGAAAACAATGATGTTCCTATAAGAATTATTTTGATAAGTATTCTCTTATACGTATTCTTATAAGAATTAAAGAGTTGATGTACATAAAACATTTACCATTATGTCTGGCACATAGTATCTTTTAAATAAAATTATAGTAAAACCTTGGATTGGAAGTAACTTGTTTGAGTGTTTGCAAGACGAGCAAACATTTCTAATAAATTTTAACTTGATAAATGAGCGATCTCTTGCAATATAAGTAGTACATGATGCCAAATGTCTCCTGATCACAGCTGAGATAATGGTTCTTCTCTCTCTCTCTTTTTTGCTGTGGGATGGTGGGAGATTGTCTTCCATGCTCAAATGCTCGGTTTCAGGCCTCAGTGTTTGGCAGAAATCAGTGATTTTTCAGATGTTTGAAGGTGCCCACAACCAGGCCTGGTGTATTTTTTATCACTTCAAAGCACCTCTGGGCAGTCCTTTGCTTTTGCATACAAGAGGAAGCTTAGGAATGCTTTCCTTCATTCTAGGTCAGGCTGCCTGCAGATATAGACCCTTTCTTCTGCTGCTTTATTGCTAGTTACATTAAATACAATATACGATAAGAGCTTATTAATACTGTACTGTAGTCAACATCCATGCGAGAGTACACAATGGCTCCCATGGAGAAAAAGAATCCACTGAACCAATATGTACCAGTGATTCCATTAGTGATAGTGAAAGTCATCGTATACAATAACCCTCCTCTCTCTTGTCTCCTTCATCCCAGCCACGAAGGTTTTCAAAAGTAAGTGCAGGTTAATTTATCTTTCTTTGTATTTTGTATTTTCTTTATTATTTTGTATTATATTACAGTATTGTAATCACTTTTATATGAGTATTTTTGTGTTGTGGAACAAATTTTCTGAGTTTCCATTATTTCTTATGGGGAAATTTGCTTTGATATACAAGTGCTTTGGATTATAAGCATGTTTCTAGAATGAATTCTGCTCACAAACCAAAGTTTTATTGTACATAATTTTAACAATGAGACAATTTTGAATAACCCAATAATGTTCAACCTTCAGCAAACTCTGTTCATAATATAGTATAAAGAAGTAAAGTAGAGCTCCTGAGTGGCTCAGTTGGTTAAGCTCCTGACTGACTCTTGACTTTGGCTTAGGTCATGATCTCACAGTTCTCAAAATAGAACTCCATGTTAGGCTCTGCACTGATAGTGCGGTATGGAGCCTGCCTGGGATTCTCTATCTCCCTCTCTCTACCTCTCCCCTGTTCATACACACACACACACACACACACACACACACACACACTCTCTCTCTCTCTCTCAAAGTAAATAATTAAACATTGAAAAAAAGAAATAAAGTAATAGTGCCTTCAGATTTTGTTCACTTGTGAAAATGAATAATGACTTTGTTCTTATTTTCCATTGTTGGTATAAATACCAGCAATATTTACATTTCACATTAAATTTCAGTTGATTTNTCTCTCTCTCTCTCTCTCAAAGTAAATAATTAAACATTGAAAAAAAGAAATAAAGTAATAGTGCCTTCAGATTTTGTTCACTTGTGAAAATGAATAATGACTTTGTTCTTATTTTCCATTGTTGGTATAAATACCAGCAATATTTACATTTCACATTAAATTTCAGTTGATTTGTTATAGGCCCAATTATTAGCTATTTTATTTAGGAGAAGATTAAGTATAGAATTATATCACATTCAAGCCATTATCTGTACTGATTTTATTTTTTGTATGCTACTGTACCAAAATGAGTAAAATTTACTAACAGTTGGATTTCATAATGCATTGCTATCTGAGTCTCATGAAGTACCATCACCAAGAAAGAACATGCATAAGAGAGTTTTAGGTTAGGGTTTTAGTGTTGTCAAGTGTAAATAAATCCTAACTGCTTGATGAAATTAAAACCCAGATCTTCCACTACTGTTAATGAAAGAAGCATCTCCTGGTGAACTTATCTCTGAGCACAGGCTCATTTTCTCTTGTGGTTTCTCTTGGTTTTCTATTACTGCCACTGTCCCTGACTTCATGATGTTGGAAGTATGTGGTTTTCTCTTCAAAACTTTAGCTGTATATAACAGACCTTCCTTTGCTTTTTCATTTGATAGCTGAGATAAGATTGGGACATTCACATAAACTTCCTGGAAATATCATCATACTTAAGCTTAGGATTAAAAAAAATGGGAAAGAAACAGCCTGATGAATTTTGTTGATCAGGCTGAAAAATTATGTGAATTTTTATTTTTTGTAATTATTTTTTTAACTTTATTTATTTTGAAGGAGAGTGTGTGTGTGTGCAAGTGAGGGAAGGGCAGAGAGAGAGAGAGAGAGAGAGAGACAGAGAATCCCAAGCAGGCTTTGCACCATCAGCATGGAACCCAATGGGGGCCTGATCCCAAGAACCATGAGATCATGACCTGAGCCAAAGTTGGACACTTAATTGAATGAGCCACCCAGGTGCCCCCAAAATCATGTGAGGTTTTAGAGCTCTTCAATTCAGATGAGATGTTGGGGGGAGGTACTAGCTACAATCTTGAAAATATCCTATTTATCAACTGCCAGTAGAAGCATTGACTTTGCGATGAGTGCTGTGGTGTGTGGCCCAGATTCCCCTTCAGGATCAAGGCACTCATTCCTACAACTGCTGAGAGAGTTTCCTGCTGAAGGCTCAAAACGGAGTCCTTTTCTGGGAATTGTCTTTGGGTGAAGGAAAAGTATTTGCCTTGATTTCACTCCTGCTCTAGTAGCAGCCTGTATCCTGTGACTGGTTGATGTGTGGTGCAAATGCTCAGCCCTCTTGACTTAACTGGGATAACTCTGAAATACCATTTTCATTCTGGAGATCTCTGAGATATTGTCTGAGGTCCTTGTTTGTAAATTCATCATAGTTTAACCTATTCTTTTGCACAGTACTGCTTCTCTCACCACCCACAGTTGTTTCCAAGAGCTTCAGAGTCTCAGAGATTATTTTCCAGAGATGGGGTTGGTGGGGTTGGGTGACACAAGAAATGGAGGAGTCCTAGAAAACAGATTCTAAAATGGGACTTTAGATCTGGTTCACCATCCCCATTGGTAGGTGGCGCATTGATAGAACCTGGCACGATAATTGTTAAAAGTTTCACTGGTGATAAATAGTGATTGTGATGGCAATGGTATACTGGTGAAAGGAAATATACACTGGAAGGTATGATAGGTAGGCATTTGAGAGAGTTAGCCAAAATGGTGATTTAAAGACTATCGAATTAGATGGTTGTTGCTGGGATGGATTGATACATTAGAGAAGGACAATGAGAGCTAAGGAAAGGGTGAAAGCCAGAGGGCCTATCTGGAAGCATAAATTCCAAGATTCTGCCAGAGTACGGAAAAGGCTGAGCATCAAACCCAGGACTTAATTATAGGAGCATCAGAACTCCAAAGAAGATTGAATTCTCAATCCTGGTAGGTCTGCTTTACAAAAGTCCAACACCCTATTTGGAAAGGAGTGAGGTTTTGGATAGAGACATTTGGGTTGAAACACTTGAAAATCTTAAATCCTTACATTCCCCTGGACCCTGGGCTTTTATCTTCTTTTCCAAGTCTCACTTTAAATATTGTAGAGACACAGGTATGTTAAGAGACATTATAGATAATGTATAGAGGATTTTTCCTTGCACAAATGACATCTGCACGTCCTCCCCACTCTTCTCCCCAGTCTCTTTGTACTCCCCATGCATATATCCTGTGTTCCTCCAGAGCAGTAGCTAGGGCCAAGTTACAACACAAGTGCAAGGTCTGCTAAGCAAGGAAAGGGGAGCAAGAAGTTGCAGGACCTAGTACATATACTATATATACTAGTAAGAACTGGAAGAGTACATATGGGACTAGATTCTAAGGATGCAGGTTCAAACAAGATGAATGAGGGAGATTTTATTGATAAGAGATTATTTTATCATGACAGAATTTAATGTTCTGACAAGGCCTCAAGAGGTAGTGATAACAGCCCTCTAGGAAGGATCTTAGAAGCTTGGAAAAGGCGATAGCCCACACTATAAGAAGTAAAAAAAACGCCAGAGCTTCCATGACAAATAACAGAGGAAGCAATCAAAAGGCTCAGATATTTGGGCCTATGAGAGTGGGTATGCTATTTAAGGCCAGGACGCTCACCTGCTGACTATAATCTGTGAAAAGGGATAGATAGCACTCTCTTTATCAAGTGCAAAGGGAATTCTGAGTTCTGCTTAGAATATAGGAAGTTGGATAGAGCATACTTTCATTCTTATAACATGAACAACACAATGGACAATTTGTAAGTTCACAACTTCTCTTAAAGACATGGGAGAAGTGAGGTTACAGGGTAAGAAACTAACTCCAAATCAGAAAAGACTGCTCATCTTCAGGGAGAGATAGGAATTAAGCACTTGCTCACCAAGGACAGACACCACCAGACACTAGCTTACACATACTGAGTAGCAAATAATGGTGTTTTATTGCTGGGAGATGGGAAGGAACTTGGAGACAGAGTCTTTTTGAGGCATAACTCAAAGGGAGGTCCTAAAGCTGATGGCGGAGCAGAAATTGAGTTAAACTAATTTCAACCCTAAATCAGCTTCCACTCTAAACACAATTGGTAAGAGTCTCCGGGCGGCTCAGTCAGTTAAGCGTCTGATTTTGGCTCAGGTCATGATCGTGTGGCTCCTGGATTTCAGCCCTGCATCGGACTCTGTGCTGACAGCTCAGAGCCTGGAGCCTGCTTCAGATTCTGTCTCCGCCTCTTTCTGCCCCTCCCCTGCTCACACTCTGTCTCTCTCTCAAAATTAAACAAACATTAAAAAATGTTTTATTTTTGAGAGAGAAAGACACAGAATCTGAAGCAGGCACTAGGCTCTGAGCTGTCAGCACAGAGCAAGATGTGGGGATTGAACCCAGGAGCCACGATATCATGACCTGAGCTGAAGTGAGACACTTAACCACCTGAGCCACCCAGGTGCCCATCAAAAATAAACATAATTTTTTTCTAATTGCACATAAACACAGTTGGTAATATTGGAAGGAATTCTGTGTCGGTGGTGTACTAACAACAATCCAAAACTCAGTTCAACTTCTGGCAAAATGTACTCAACCTCCTATACTAGAGGTCTAGCAGAAAGAAAGGCATGCCCATTTCCCAGCATAAAGGTCGCTTAACTCCATCTTTCAATAAAAACAATTATACAGGGGCATCGGGTGGCTTAGTTGGTTAAGCGTCTGACTTCGGCTCAGGTCATGATCTCACGGTTCATGGGTTTGAGCCCCGTGTCGGGCTCTGTGCTGACAGCCAGCTCAGAGCCTAGAGCCTGCTTCAAATTCTGTATCTCCCTCTTTCTCTGACCCTCCCCTGTTCACGCTGTCTCTCTCTCTCTCTTTCTCAGAAATAAATAAAACATTAAAAAAAAACCCAATTATACAAAGAAGATATGTTACGCTACATATCAAAGGTGAAAAAAATCTTACTCTTCTGTAAGGGTTTATTCTACAAATTTATTTTTCTACAATTTAAAGTAGAGGAGCTGATTTTCAAGAAGTCATATTTTCATACGCCAACCCTAACAACTACCCCCTGCTTCTCAAGCACAGCTTCTACTAGTAGAGGCTCCTGTTGTTCTTGGTTTCTATTATGGATACCTTCGTGGAAGGCTCACAATATTGGCAATTCTTATAGGGCCCTGGTGTTTTTCATCTTATCAAGTAGCTGACAATAAGCCCCACCATAGTTTTGTATCTGGGTAGCTCACCACTTGTATCATAGTAGTTCATGTCATGGTAGCTCATGGTAGCTACCAAATACCTTGTTGGTTTCTTTAGGAGAACTGATGCATTCCAGCTTGGTAAATAAAATTGTTCTAAAGATCCAGAGATTGAAGTGAAGAGCAGGACTTTTTGATATCTATGTTAAACTTTTATTCACCCAGAACTATTTTTCTCTTATGCTCCATAAGTGTGTCTAATGAAAGTGTCAATAGTATTGAGCTATGCTATCCAGTATAATAGCATCAACCACATATGGCAATTTAAATTTGAATTAATTAAATTAGGTTAAATTAAAAATTCAGTTACACAGTTGCACTGGCCACATTTCACATATTCAAAAACCACGTGTCTCTGATCGTTACCATATCTGATAGTGCAGGTATAGCACATTTCCATCATCACAGGAAGTGCTATGGGACAGCACTGTTATAGCGCTTGTGACCTCGGTAGTAGATGTTGGGGAGCAAGAATTCCTGTCCCCTTCAATGGTTCTTCTAGTTGAACTAAGAATCAAATTGACATGAGACAGATTTTTTTTAATGTTTTTTAATTTATTTCTGAGAGAGAGAGAGACAGAGAGAGAGAGCAGGGGAGGGTCAGAGAAAGGGAGATAACAGAATCCAAAACAGGCTCCAGGCTCTGAGCTGGCTGTCAGAACAGAGCCCGACGCAAGGTTCGAACCCACAAACCATGAGACCATGACCTGAGCCAAAATCATATGCTTAACTGACTGAGCCACCTAGGCGCCCTGACATGAGACAGATTTATAGGAGGAATCTGTCTCCTATTATGTACAGGGAATCCATATAGACATGGGATGAAGCACTCATTAATTTATGTGTTACAAAATATCACCAACAGTATTTTTTGTTTCACATTATATTTAGCATTTTTCTTCAAGTTTAAAATATAGACATGCACTTAACTATTTCTAATAACAAGATGTGAAGAGGACTCAGCCCCTGCAGATCTAAGATGCATACTGTACTAAAATATAAATAACTTATGATTGTCTGTGATAATAACACTATTCTTCATTCTCAGAGGAATCATCACATCCTTTTGTTAGTTGGAACTTTGTGTTCCAATTTCCTTAACTATCCTTGATGATCTGAGGGTTTTTTTAAAGCTCTTTTAAAATGTTGCAGAATTCTTTAAAGACAAGATGGGTTTTCCTTCTAATAACCACTACAATTGTTTTAAAGTGCCTTTTATGATTAACTTGTTACCTATCATGTGCCTGGCAAACTGAACTTTAAATGACCTTCTTGCCCTTATTATTGCAGCTGTCAGCATCCAATTTTATACAGAAAATATAAAGGAAAGAGAATTTAAACCAGAGATTTTTATTGAGGCACACACAGCTTCAGCAGCTGCTGTTAAAATGGTATCATCAAATACCAAAACTGACAAAGACCCACGGGGTCTATTTTCTAATTCATTTTTGAAGGAAATTTACAATAGTGAATCTCTATGGCAGTTGAGGTTGGCTAGGATTTAGATGACCCATTTCCCTTATCTAATGAATTCAGGCATTGCAAACTTTGCAAAAGCTTTAAACTGACAAAATATCAAGAGAGTTGATGTAAAATTGAAAGACAGCTGGCATGGACTCTGAGCCTCTTGAGTTTAGCTAAGGAAACTGCAAACTTTCACAGCTGCAAGACTGTCAAAATGAAGATTCTAGCATAAAGATAGTCAAAATATTGCTATTAAATGAAGAACTTTATGCCTAAACCCTTTACTCTACAGAAAAGATTCTTCACTTTAAGTAAAGAGTGAACATGACATTTTTGTATTTCTCTTCATTTTGCTAAGATAGAATAAGTGAGGGTGTTTCTATCACCATGAACCTAGGTTTAAACAAGTGTAATTAAAATTAAATATGAAGTTTCTTTTACAAATCTAAATGATTGAATCTTATTCTAGGAAATAAAACCATTTTGATGTGGTTTCCTTTTTCAAGTTGTCTCTAGTTTCTTGGTCTTGACAAGCCATGAGGATAATTTAACATCCTGTTTTATTATGCGGTAAGAAACTCATCAGGATGTTCTAGATGAGAGCACAGTTAACAAATTAGTAGGGGGAGAAACAAAGCTTGCTGGGTGTGGTGCTTTCAGGCAATAAAATATATCATCAACGATAATTTTTTATACATCTCTTTTAAGCAAAGCAAAGCTCAAGCTGAATGGCATTTATGGCACAAGTGAAGTTTTACTGTGGGGAAGATACTTCAACAAAAAATACAGTTTGTTGAGCAGTAATTGTAAGGCTTATTGTTTGTATGAGAACTTAAGATTTTGGCTACAGTTTCAAAGGGTTTGTATAGCCTGGCACAAAACTGTTTTTAAACAATTTAAATTGTATCCTGTACTGACCATTTATATTTGAGAAATGCCATTAAACTCATGCCACTAGTGAAAGGTCACTGAATAGAATGGTACATGTAAGGGACGGCAAAACTGAGGAAATGGGAGGGGGGAGGGCACTTAAGTTGTTTAAAATGCAGTAAAGTTTAGGGGCGCCTGGGTGGCTTAGTCGGTTAAGGTCACGATCTCACGGTTCGTGGGTTCGAGCCCCGAGTCGGGCTCTGTGCTGACTGCCAGCTCAGAGCCTGGAGCCTGTTTCAGTCTGTGACTCCCTCTCTCTCTGACCATCCCCTGCTCACACACTCTCTCTCTCTCTCTCCTAGAAATAAAATAAATAAATAAAAAAAAATGTAGTAAAATTTATGTGTAGGCACTTGAAAATCATCAGTTTTATTCTAGGAGTCGTGAGTCTTGTTTGGCTATTAGAATTTAAAGGACATAACTCCTTTTCAATCCTACTACGTGTAATGAGAATGCTAAACTGTTTTGTTCGTATTTAATTCATATGCTACTTGTCAACTATTTGTCAGAACCTTCATTTAAAAAAAATGTTTTAATGTTTATTTATTTTTGAGAGAGAGAGAGAGAGAGAGAGCGAGCATGGGAGGGGCAGAGAGAGAGGGAGACACAGGACCTGAAGCAGGCTCCAGGCTCCTTGAGCTGTCAGCACAGAGCCTGATCCGGGGCTCAAACTCAGAAACTGTGAGATCATGACCTGAGCCGAAGTCAGAGGCTTAACCGACTGAGCCACCCAGGTGTCCCAGCACCTTCATTTTGAAAATGATTTTGCTTTTTGTAATTTTATGGCTTTTTGGGGGGGGGGGCTCTAATTTGAAAAGATTTATTTATTTATGCAACTTAGTATCCATTTCTCTTTCTCTTCTTAAACACTTCCCGATTTCCCTTGGAGAAATTACCTCTCCCATCTTGTAAACAGCCTTGGTCAAAGGACTCTTGATTTTTCTAGGCAGGTAACCAATATAGGCTAATGACAATCTCCCCAGACTTAATGTAGATGGAAAGGAGAGCAGTGACATAGATTCATCCCAGTGGTCGTGCCCAGGCAAAACAGTTCACTCACTCTTGCTACCCAGATTAGAGTTCTTCTGGCTCCTGTCCTGTCAGCGTGGTTTATTCTTTGAGCTCCCTCAGGTTCTCTCTGGAGGTTCCCTTTCTGCTCAAGGTAGGCAGAATCCATTTCTGTTGCTTACAAGCAAAGACCGGTCACTGAATAGCAGTCAGGGTCATTCCTCTCTTGATTTAATTTCAGCTACGTTTCTAAATTACATCTTTGCCAACTTTACTCTTTACTTCATTTGGGTTTCACTGCCTCTCACAGGGGAAAAACACCATGAATCAAATAAGCACAATTATTTTTATTAATTGCCAAGTGAAGTTAGTTTTTGAAACCTGAGTCTTGCCATTTTTAATCACTTTTCTGTATCCTCGCCACCTATAACAAATACAAGCTGCCTATTAAGATGTGTTCTAGCCATCTCTTTGCACATCATGTAAATATTTTTAAAAAGACAGTTTCATTCCTCATTGCTGAGATCATTTTCTCACAGTT
The DNA here is from genome assembly GCF_008692635.1 of Crocuta crocuta. Taxonomy (NCBI): domain Eukaryota; kingdom Metazoa; phylum Chordata; class Mammalia; order Carnivora; family Hyaenidae; genus Crocuta; species Crocuta crocuta. The sequence continues at coordinate 437,547 of NW_027533010.1, read as the reverse complement.
CAGAGGTGCCTTTACAGGAATCAGCTTTCCAAAATTAGGAAATCTATTTCTCGTGTTTTAGAAGAAAAACACAATAAAAGAGATATGCTTGCCTGATGAATTCTTATTCTCTGAAACAACCGTGATCTTCCCTTACTGATTTCTTGGGAAACATGTCTCTGCAAAAAACATGATGCTTTGTTTTATTTTGGGGTAGAGACTGATATTCAAAATCCAGGAGCAAAGGAAAAAAATACACTTGTGTATCTCCTACAATTCTTACAGCACGCTGCAAGGGCTTGAACTCTATCATATTGGAAGAAAAATGAATATTATTTAGATGAAGGTTAAAAGGTAGAAATGCTATTCTGAGTGAAATATCTACAGTAATTGAAATTTTGAGCCACAGAGGCGAGTCGGTGCTTTACGAGGTCCTCTCCAAAAATCTTTTTGTAGGCTTTAAAATACAAATGCCCTTAGATTGTCAAACTTACATTTTTTTTCAAAGGAAAGAAAACCCTTTAGAATATTAAATGGGATTATAAAGGGGAGATTTTTGGCTAAAAAGAGATCAAATATTTTCTTTTATCAAAAGTTTGGTTCATTATTGCAAGTGAAAGGATCATAGAATAGCTGCTTAAGATGATAAAGGACTGTGACAGCTTTAGTTAATGATAGTGCACAGCCGATTCTGTCTTCCCCCTTTGTACTTGCTTTATGAGCCATCTCAGCATTGGTCTTCTTTTGTACTCTTCTTTTTTCGGTGATTATAGAATTCAATTATTACGGAGTTGAAAATTGTAGAGGTTTTCCCATCACATCTAACTTTGTGAGGTGAGATTATGTACCGATTTTTTTTTAAAAAAACACAAATGAAACTATATGACTTATAATACTTACCTGAGAAGTAACTTTTTTTTTGGCCTTAGAGGATGCTGGATGAACAGGGATGAGGGATAACTGAAGAAAAATGTCTAGGATGAGTGTATTCATTTCCCGGGGCTGCGATAACAAAGGACCATGAACTGAATGGCTTAAGTAACAGAAATTACTGTCTTCTAGTTCTGGAGGCTACACATCTGAAATCCAGCTGTTAACAAGACTGGATGCTTCTGAGGGCTGTGAGGGAAGAGTCTGTTCCAGTCTCTCTCCTTGGCTTATAGATGGCCATCTTTGCCCTAGATCTTTATGTGGCATTCTCTCAGGGTGTGTGCATGTCTCCAAATTTCCCCTCTTCATAAAGACAACCCATACTGGATCAGGGCCCACTCTAATAACCTCAATTTAATCTGATTACCTATCTCCAAATAAGGTCACGTTCTGAGGTATGGGGGGTTAGGACTTCAGTATATGAAGTTTGGAGAAAAGCTATTCAACCTACAACAAGAGGCAAAGGGATGCTTAAAGTGAAGAATACAGTAAGTTTTTGCACAGGGCAGGAAAGAAGACAGGTTCTTTTCTACATGTGATTTGTGTGTGTGTGATTCTAGGCAATTAGAGGCTTGATGCTGAATGTTTTTCTTGTGGCCCTTGACTTAGCTCATATTTAAAAATTAGAAATGCTTTCTGTCTCTCTTGATTTATATCCTATGAAAAATTTTCACTATTTTTGTACTAATTTTCCAATGATCATAGAATGGAAATAGATCATGTTAATTTCTTTTGTGTTAACACAAATCTTCGATGAGAAGCAATTATCGCAGTGACAGTCATGCAAGGTATTGTATATTTAAATAGTCTGTACCTATAGAAAATTTTCTTCCATCAACCTTGGTCCTTTTTGTCCATCTCATTCCACAAGTAACCTTTTTCAACTTGATTTAGTCAAGCGTTCTGGCTTGGGTTTGTTCTCCCTTGTAATTGTCTTTGAGAATTATCAAAATGTGGTTTCCTTAGTGATGAAAGCAGAAAATCTTCTGTGTGTAGCTGCTGCTTGTGTATTTTTGTTGGTAGGGGAAATAGAGAATAGTAGCTCTGATGGAAACTCAAGGAAAGATGGATTCACTGTGACAGCTGCTGAGAAGGATGATACAGAATATGTCCTCACCTGCTGCATGGCTGATAATTCCTAGATGATCTGCTCCAGGGGGCTTCTTTGGGCATGTGACTTGCTGAAGCTCCAGCCAACATCTTCTTTGACTAGATTGTTGGTTTAATCTGTAGTCAATGGGTTGTTTGTACAATGAATAACTCTTTTTATATTTATTCATTTATTTATTTAATTTTAAAGTTTATTTATTGATTTTTTTTTGAGAGAGAGAGAGAGAGAGAGACCACATGTGGGGAAGGGGCAGAGAGAGAGAGAGGAAGAGGGAGAATCCCAAGTAGGCACTGTTAGTGCAGAGCCTGATGTGGGGCTGGAACTCACAACTGTGGGATCAAGACTTGAGCTGAAATCAGGAGTGGGTCACTTAACCAACTCAGCCACCCAGGCACCCCTGAACAACCCCTTTTTAAAAAACTTTTTTCTACATTTATTTATTTTTGAGAGACAGAGTGAGACAGAATGCAAGCAGAAGAGGGGGAGAGAGAGAAGGAGACATAGAATCTGAAGCAGGCTGCAGACTCTGAGAAAATGTTCAGTACAGAGCACAATGCGGGGCTCAAACCTACGAAACATGGGATCATGACCTGAGCTGAAGTTGGATGCTTAACTGACTGAGCCACCCAGGTGGCCCTTGAATAACCTTTTTAAAAAGTTACTAAATGAGACTCATCCATTTTAAGGTCTTTTAAATATAAATAATCATTTATTGAGTATTTGTTGCATACTGGACATTGTGCTAAAGATGAACAAAACACTGAATCTGCCTCTCAAAAAGCTCACAGTTCAATAAGTAAGAGAAATTCAAACAGAAAATGATAGTAAAATGTGATAAGTACTGTAAGATGGTCATGAACTGGAATCCAAACGAGCAGTCTCCTCAGTAATGTCTTGAATAATGAGTTGGAATTTATCAGCTCTTGTTTGGTATAGGAAAGGATTTCAAGTGGTCAGAACAGCATGGGCAAAAGCCCACAAACAGGAAGGCAAGTGTGCTGGAGGAGAAAGAAAGATGGCTAGGCCAGAAGCTGGAGAACACCATAGAAAGGAGTAGGTGGGTAGGAACCGGGTAATAAAAAGCTCCCTGTGCATTGTTAACATTTAAAGATAGAAAGCATGGGTCACTGCTTAGGCTCTGTTCCTGAGTAGTGCTGTGATCTTGGGGTAAGTCACTAAGAAAAATCTGCTCTTAGCTTTCCAAATATGGCACAGAGGAGCAGAGAGACACTGGATCCTGGCATCACGTGGGCCAGGACAATGGACTTCTCAGTGGTACCTGTTTGCACTGCTAACTGCTAACTGGCAGCTCCCTAAATACCTGGGGAAATCTCAGAACTGTACATCACAGCCTACTGAAGAGGTGGTACCCGAAAAGATAGAGATTAAAATTCTTTTTTATGGCAGCCTGTGATACTGTAATTCATAATAAGGAATATATATTTGGTCTTTGTTCCAGTTTCTGGCAAAGAATTCCTAAAACACTTGGAATTTTCTAGGAATAAGAACAACGAGAGCATCTTTGTTATAATATTTGATCTTTTGTCCTGTTTCTGAAACAGCTCTAGAGCCATAAGGTGAAAGGAGTGTCTGGTTAGTCATAACAACCTCTTTCCAGCCACACCTAAGTCTATGTCAGTGAGGTGACATTTGTAAAGCATCTAAGGATGGAAACTGGTTGCTTAGGGGTATCAAGCAAGTGATGAGGCTTGGAGACTTAGTTCCACTCTTCGACCTCTGTGTAGGGAGAAGGACTGGAAGTTGAATCAATCACCAACAGCCAATGATTTAATCAATTGTGCCTACATCATGAAGCCTCCATAAAATCCCAAAAGGACAGGGTTCAGAGAACTTTTGGGATAGTGAACAGGTGGTGAGCTAGGAGGGCGGTACATCAGAGAGAGCATAAAATGTCCACAGTATGCCCTTCCCTTGCCCTGTGCATCTGTTACTGGGCGGTTCCTGAGTTAAAGCCTTTTATGATAAACTTGTGATCTAGTAAGTAAGCTGTTTTCCTGAGTTCTGTGCGCTGCTCTAGGAAATTAATAGAACCTGGGGTGGGGCGGGGAGTGAGAGGCCATGAGAATCTCTGATTTTTAGTCTGTTGGTTGGAAGTCCAGGTATCAACCTGAACTTAGGACTGGCATCTGAATGGGTGGAGCAGTCTTGTGGGACTGATCCCTTAACCTGTGGGATCTGGCACCCTCTCCAGGTAGAGAGGGTCAGAATTGAGTTAAATCGTAAGAATACAGAGGTGGTGTCAGAGAATTGCCTGATGTGTGGAAAACCTACACACCTTGTGTCAGAAGTGAAGTAGTGTTGTAGTAGAGAATTGAAAGTAGAGACAAGAGTGTGTTTTTGTTATTTAGAAATTCTCGGAATCGGGGCAATTGGGTAGCTTAGTCCGTTGAGCTTCTGACTCTTGATTTTGGCTCAGGTCAGGATCCCAGACTTAATGGGATTCTCTTTCTCCTTTTTTCTTTGTGCCTTTCCCCTTGTTCTCTCTCTCTCTCAAACAATAATTTAAAAAAAAGTTCTCAGAGTCAAAAATTCTAAAGTATAAAATATTGGGAAAGAAGATCTCCAGCCCATTTAAGTGTCTCATGTTCCCTAGAAGTTTGAAACACAAGCAGTAGTTTGTACTTGAGCTGGCACACAGAAGCCAATTTTTAAATTTCCAGGTATTTTGTTAGTTGGTTGTTAACACAGCCATTATGAAATATTAAATGATATCAACTCACACTTCGGTCAGGGGACCTTTCATCCAGGTGACTTAGTGGTTCAGTCAGGCAGGTTGAAGAAACGTTCTATATTTATATACTATATTAAAAACAAAGTAATAAATTACTCCAAACTGATTTTTTTCTATTTATTTCACTACATTTTACTATTACCTGTACTCTCAATACTTCTATTTTATGTGTAGGATATGATGGAACTACTATAAAATGATGTTTTACTTCACATTTCTTCTCAGGATGGCTTTCAGTGACATTGCATACATAGCTTGACACTGGCCATAATGCAATATTTACACTATGGGAATCAGCAAATAAAAAATCGGGAATTTTATTTTATTTGTTTCCTTTCCTTCTCTCTTCCTTACTTTCCTTCCCTACCTACTCTTCTCTTTCTTTCCGTAAACATTTAGTAGTGTACCCGTGAGTACAAGGAAGAAGAAGGACAAAGAAAAAGAAATTGCAAGCTGGAATTGAGAGGGTCAGGAACAGGAAGGGAACAGCTTCAAGGAAATGGCTGAGGAGCATGGTTGCACACCGAGGTTGTGGATATCTCTGTTAGATGGTACTAAGTGGACTTTGCTAACCCAGATAGGACAGCTAAATAGGACCAAATGACATTCACCTGCCTTCCAAAGTATTTCAGACAGTCTACAATCACTGTGGATGAAGTTAGAAAGAAAATCGCTAAGCAGATCATGAATGATTAATACAGTGTGGAGGAACCAATGTGTGTGTGTGCTGAGGGTACCAAAGGTCCCATTCTCTAAGGCTTTTCATTCCATCATTCCTTGGATCTTGTTGCCTCCTCAGCATCCTTTCTTGTTTCACCTTATTGCTGTATCTGAATATTTTGTTGCTGGTGCTTTGCTCTTGCTGTTGCATGTTCTTAGAACTTTCCTATTCTTCTGTTCTCTTTTTCTGCGACATTATTTTACTTTTCTGTAAGTTTTCTTTTTACCCTCTTTTTTCTGTTTTTCTATGACCCCTTCCATGCACACACTTCTTGGATCTCCTCTATCTTGTCACTCCATCTGTTTTCACCATCTGCTGTCTTTAAGTACTTTGAATCCCTGCTCAAAGTAGGAGTATTTTGTTGCAGTGTACTCTTCATCAAGTTAACTTCCTGGAGCCTCAGTTTTCTCTTTCGTAAAATGGGAGGGTTTTACCTCCCTCGCAGAGCTCTTTGTGACACTGAAATTATGTAATGTATCTAAAGTACTTAAAAATTCTCTGCACCTAGGGATGCCTGAGTGGCTCGGTAGGTTTAGCATCTGACTTCACCTCACACCATGATCTCATGGTTTGTGAGTTTGAGCCCTGCCTCATGCTATGTGCTGATAGCTCAGAGCCTGGAGCCTGCTTGAGATTCTGTCACACTCTCTTTCTCTCTGCCTCTCTTCCACGCAAGTTCTGTCTCTCAAATATAAATAAAACATTTAAAAAAAGCTTTTAAAAATTCTTGGCACCAAAAGTGATCAATAAATGATACCTACTGTTTTACCAATGTTAATCCAAACTTAACTTGTTACTTGTTAGTATCCAACTGAAGTCCTTATCAGTGGTAACAGATTCAGACACTTAAATGGTCTAGGCAGGACCTAAATGAATTAAGTGGGTTGGGTAGGGAAGTGGCAGAGATGATGGTAAATAGAAACTTGTCCAAAAGCATCAGCCACTGCTCAACTCTGGCCAATTAATATCACATGGAAATGGAAGCTCAGAGCTGCCAGTTCTTTTTATTTTTCAGGAAATGATGAAAATGGATATGTTTATAAATAATTTCTTGATGTAAAAATCCTGTTGCTCAGTATTGGAAAATAGCACTTCAAAGAAAACAGGTCTCTTAGCTGTATTTGGCCTGCTGTCCACCAGTTTGAAACCTCTACAGGACATATTTATTGAGCTGTGTTTGAGCAGTTGGTTCCTTATTTATCAGCAGGAAATCCTGTCTTTCACACATGACGTAGCTGACTTTCTAGTAAGAGTGTATTTGGAAGAAAATCCTTTTTGGACTCAAAATCCATGGTGTTTCCTTCACTCAAAGTGCAATCTAACCATAGCCAGGCACTTGAAATGCTGGCAGCTTTTTTAACCTCTTAGAAAAATCTTTTATTCCTTATCAATTGTTCTGTCTGGACTATATTAGAGTGTAGATTGTTTTGAAAACCGGCTTTACTTAATTAAAAGAAAGGTTGAGAAACTTTAGGATAGATAGTAGGATGGGAAGTTTAGCAGACCAAGAATTTGACTGGATTCCATACACCAATGAGCTCATACTTCTTTCTTTGGCCATAAGATAATGGGCAAGGCATTAATTTACATGGGTATTAGTTTCCTTATTTGCAAAATAAAGGGGCTTAGTAAGATTATCTTTATATTTCCTTCCAAAGTCATTGTTCTGTAAACCAATCTACTTAATTTTTGGAGAAACTGGTAACTGGTTTGTTTAAACTACCCATAAATTTTGAAATACGATGTTTATTAGAGCACAGCTAATGTCTTCATGTAAATTTAATTCAATTTAATTTGCTCTCTTAATTTTTTATTTCATTGACGATCTAATGTAAGGAAGGTGATGCATTGATTATTTGAGGGATCAAAAAACAGAGAGGAGGTTTCCTTCAGAGAGCTTGAAGTTTAGTGAGGAAAGAAGTTATTGGTGGTGGTAGTGGAGACTAAAACAAATAACTCTAAGACAGAATGCAGAATTAGAGAGATGATGACATAGATGAATTATTTTACCTCTAAGTGGGGAAAGGCTTTCTGATTGACCCACAATAAAAGACAAGAGTGGTAAATTTGACATAAAGCACTTCCTGGCATGGCAAAAAAGTGCCATAAAGAAAAACCAAAGACAACTGACAAACTGGAAAAAATATTTAGATGTATCATAAATAAAGGGTTAATATTCCTAATACAGAGTGATTTGAAGGACAGAGGACCAAAAGCTTGCTAAAAAAAGGAAAACATACATGAGTACACAATTCATACACAAAAAACAAAGATACAAAAATGGTTCTCCTTGAGGGCATTATGCTAAGTAAGGTAAGTGAGGCAGAGAAAGAAAAATACTGTATGATTTTACTTATACGGGGGATCTGAAAAAACCCAAACATTAAAACAGAGAGTAGAATGTTGGTTACCAGAGGCTTGGGGGTGGAGGAACTGGGAATACCTTGTTGAAAGGTACAGTCTTGGATCTAGTAGATAAATAAGTCTTAGAGATACAATACAGAGCATAGTGAATATAGACAACAGTACTATATTATAAACTTCAAAGTTGTTCAAAGACTGGATCTTACTTGTTTCCACCACAAAAAAGAAATGACAATTATATAATGTAGATAGAGGTGTTAACTGACAGTACAATGGTAATCATATTGCAATATATAGATGTATCAAATCAACACATTGTACACTTACGCAATGTTATTATTCATTATGTCTCAATAAAAATAAATTTAAAAAATAACAAAACATGGTCCTAACTTGTATGAAAAAGAGTTTGAACTCATTTATAACTAGAGAAATTGTCATCAAAACAACATGGAGATACCATGTTTAATCTAGAAAATTGGCAAAACTTTTAAAAAGCATGAAAACACATTACGTTGGTAACACTGTGGGGGAACAAGTATTCTCATACATTGTTGCTGGGAATGCAAACTGGTGCGATCCTTTTGAAAGGAAATTTGGCAACATATGCATTTACATTTTGACCAACGGTTGTACTTGTAGGAATCTATCTAAAGATATACTTCCAACAATAAGAAAATACATCTATGTTATTCATTGTAGCAGTGTTTATAATTATAGATTATAATTATATACTTATAAGTATAATTATATACTTATATAATTATAATTATGCTGTGAACAACTGAAATGCCCACATATAGGAGAGTTGTTGAATAAACCATGCTATATCCATATTATGGAGTACTATGAAACTATAGTGAACAATGAGAAAAATCTCTATGGCTGGAGATGGAGTGATTTCTGGTATATACTATCAAGTGTGTAAAGCAAAGTGCTGGAGTACCTACCATATGTGACCCTTCATGTAAGTATGAGGGGAGGATATAAGAAGATACACATTTCTACTCATTTGTGCAAATGGAATAGAGAAAGAATAAAGCAAAAACCCAGTAAGATTGGCTTTCTATGGAGAATGAGTGGGAAAGGAGTGCAAAGAAGGGAAGAATGGGAAGTGATTAGTGAGGGTTGAGAGGTAAAGTGACATTTTTTTATATAGTCCTCACTTTTAGAATCCTAGTATAAAATCCTAGTATGGTGTCTCATATTGTTCCCTCCGATAATTGATTCAAGTGCACCATACTGCTGGGGGAATTCTAAGTGGACTGCAAACAGTAACAAGTGAACCTGTGTTACAAATAACAACCACAACGAAGAAGATAGAAAATAGTATTTTGACTGTATCCTGTGAGATTAGAACAAATTAGTAAATATATTGCAGATAATGAGAGGCAGGTTTCTCATTGCCAGGGAAAGAAGTTGCAAATAAGGAAAAGAGGGAACATTGGAACCAACTGTGAGATGTTGGATTAGAAGTAGAGATATACATGCAGTGGCAGGCAGAATCGTAGCTTCCCAAAGATATTCATGTCCTAATGTATAGAGCTGGTGATTATATTATGTTACATGGCAAGGGAGAGTTAAAATTATGGATGGAATTGAAGTTGCTAATCAGCTGAATTTAAGATGGGGAGATTATTCTGGATTATCCGTGGGAATGCAATGTAACAAAAAGTGTTATTATAAGTAAAAAGGGAAGTAAGAGAGTGAAAGTGATGTAATGTGAGAGAGACATACCCAGCTATTCTATTTGATGATAGACAGAGACTATGACCTAAACCTAAAGAGCTCCAGAATTGAAGGCCAGAGCTGAAATAATTTGTAAATAATGACAGTGATAGATTATACTCATAAGATAAATTAAAGATCAATGAGTCCATACTGATTTAAATAATCAAACACATGAACAAATGATGGAAAAAGGACAACTCTTACTTACAGAAGAAATACAATGAAAAAATGGATAAGAAATTAGAGAAGTAGAATAATCACCATTGGATAAACACTGCAGTAATAATTGTTACAGGCAAGATCTATCAATGGATATTAAAATTCATGGGCAAAAGTATGATGAGAAACAGAACATTTGTTTAATCTTAAACTTTCTCAAGGCACTTATTCATTATAACGGGGAAATAGTAACTGTACAGTGAAGAAATCTGTCAGACAACATTTTAACCAAATATCCATGTTGAAATTACCCCGAATAAGACATATAGGTACCACAAGCCCTCTGGGATGATGCACTAAGGCTCCAACCTCACTTCTGTGGAATTCTGAGGAATGCATGAACTCAGTGGAATCATAAGAAACATCAGACAAATCCAAACTGAGAGACAGTCTACAAAATAACTTTCTAGTACTTTTCAAAAGTATCAAGATCATGAAAAACAAGGAAAGGTTGAGGAGATGTTATGGATTGAAAGAGTTTAAGAAAGTGCAGCAACAAAACCCCATATGGAACTTCATATTGCCCTGGACCCTCCTCACCCCCAGCCCCACGTTTGAGAACAATCGGCGAAATTTGAATGAGGTCTGTTGTTTAATTAATAGTATTGTACCAATGTTACTTTCCTGCTTATATAAGGTGTAACAGCAGGGAAAGCTGAGCGAAGGATATGTGAGAACTCTCTGTACTATTTCTGCAACTTTTCTGTAAGTCTAAAATTATTTCAAGATAAAAAGTTAAAAAAAAAAAGAACCATAAAGGCAGTGCAGAAGAAAGTGCTTTAAAGGGTTCCACAGAGGGGAGAGCCCATTCAGAAAGACTTCATGGCGGAGGCAGCATATTAGTGTGCTAGAGCTTCCATGACAGAATGCCACAGGCCAGGTGGTTTACACAACAGAAATTTATTTCTCATGGTTCTGGGGGCTGGAAGTCCAAGATCAAAGTGCTGGCCTCTTTCTTTGGCAGCCTTCTCACTGTGCTGTCACGTGGCCTTTTCTTTGTGCTTGCTTTCTGGTGTCTCTTTGTCCTATATTAGGGCGATACTTTATGACCTTATTTAACCATAATTACCTCTTTAAAGGCTGTATCTGCAAATATAGCCACATTGGAAGTTAGGGCTTCAAAATCTGAATTGTGGGGGAACATAATTCAGCCCAATCACAAAGACTCTTAAGTACAGCAGATATTAGCAGTATTGGGGGAAATGTGTGGTGACTTATATAATAGCAAGTACACTGGTGAATTAGTTCGAGTTTCTCCAGAGAAACAGAACCAAGAAGATATATATAGATTTATTATGAGAGATTGGCTTACATGATTATGGAGGCTGAGCAATATGTAAGCTAGAGGACCAGAAAAGCTGGTGTGTGGTTCCAGTCCAAACTGGAAGGCCTGAGAAATTGTGTACATTGTAGTCTGAGTCTGAAGGGACAAGAACCAGAGAGTTGATGGTTTAAGTCCAAATCCAAGGCCAAAGGCCTGAGAACCAGGAGCACCAAGGTCTGAGGGCAGGAGAAGACAGAAGTCTCAGCTTAAGGAGAAGAAGCATGTTGACCCCTTTACTGCCTTTTTGTTTTATTTGACCCCTAAACAGATTGGGTGATGCTCAGTTTTTCACTGTCCCTTGGTCCAGTGGAGCTGACACATAATATAAACCCTCATAAATCTTACCCTTGTCAACCTGGCACCCATACACATATCCTTACTTAATCTCTAACAATAACAAGACAGTTATTCTGCCTTACAAGACACAACTATCCTACATATAACTGCAAATGCACAGCTGCTTTCCCAGAAGAGGAGATAAAGTCCTTGAGTGATGTTTACTCTTCTCCTGATATCCCATAACTTAAATATTATGATGTGAAATAATAATACTTAAGTACTGTAAGCCAATGCATTTTATATTACATGATAAGGGAGTAAAAGAGGAAAGAAAACAAAGGTATTAGCTTAATGTACATGTATATATGCACCAACATACTTGTAACAAAATAAGGAGGAAATAAGGAAATACTCATGACAATTATAGTCCTTGTATCTGTAACAGGTTATGTGGTTGTAGCTGGTATTTATAACTACTTCTTTATTACCCATTTTATACTCACTTTGCCTTCAGCAAGACTCTGAGCTGGTTGTGTTTTTTGTTTTTTTTTTTTTTTTTAGCAGGTGGCAGGGTAACCCAAACTTTCATTCCTAAAGGGGGGGTATTAATAGTCCTACCTGAACTGCGTTGTTATATTTTCCATTGACCTTAACCACAGAACATGGTGATACTAAGAGACACCCTGGTAAATTCCACACATATTCTTCCTTACCTCCATTGAGGAATAGTAGTCAAATTTACCTTTGGTAGTCAGAATCAGTCACACCAGACAACATCATAACTCCCTTTTTTGCCCACAGATTGAGAGGCATGAAGATCCCAAAGTGGCTAGGTGGCAATCTTATCTTCTAGTTCAACTGAATCATTGTTGTTTTTCCTAATAGAAGTATTCCTCCCTTGGGGAGATAAGACCTCTAGGCTAGCAAAACATAACATCACAGGAACAGAAAGCAAAAAAAAAAAAAAAAAAAATTGCGAATGCATTGGTGGAGGTGATAGTGAGTGGTACCACTCCTCTTTTTACTCCTAATTCCTGGAGTCATGAATCCTGGCTATCAGAGAAACAGCACCTTATATTGGATACTGATTCAGAGCATATACAGCTTCTGGAGAACCTTGCACCAGCCCTGCAAGGTATTGCCACATAGATGGTACCGTCACCGTGTCTTCAAAAGATCCTTGCAGTATTTTATCAAGCTGGTTGCTACAAGGTGGTGGGGAACATGGTAAGACCAGTGAATTCCATAGCATGGGCCCATTGCCACATCTCTTTTGCTAAGTGAGTTCCTTACTCAGAAGCTATGCTCTGTAAAATACCTGATAGTGGATAAGGCATTCTGTAAGTCCACAGATGATAGTTTTGGCGGAAGCTTTGTCTATAGGAAAAGCAAATCTATATCCAGAGTAAATATCTATTCCAGAAAGAACAAAATTCTGTCCCTTCCATGATGAAAGAAGTCTGGTGTAATCACTGGCCAACAGGTAGCTGGCTGATCAACCTGAGGAGTAGTGCCATATTGGGGAATCAGTGTTGGTTGCTGCTGCCAGATTGCACTCAATGGTGGCCATGGTCAGATTGGCCTTGGTGAGTAGAAGTTCATGTTGCTGAGCCCATGCATAACTTCTACCCCTGCCACCATGGCCACTTTGTTCATGAACCGATTGAGTGATGACAGGGATGGCTGGGGAAAAGACATTGACTGGTATCCACAGAACAGGACATCTTATTCACTTGATTATTAGAATCGTCCTCTGCTGAGGATGCCCTTTGGTGAGCATTCCCATGGGGCACTAATATCTTCACTTTTTTTTTTTTTGCCCATTCAGCGAGGTCTATCCGTATACCTCTACCCCAAATTTCTTTGTCATCCATTTTCCAATCAATCAGCCAAACTTTTGGCTACAACACATAAATTGGTATATGGTTGCACATTTGGCTATTTTCCCTTCCAAACAAAGTAAACAAGCAGGTATGTTGCCCAAAGTTCTGCCCACTGGGAGGATTTTTCCTTCCCATTGTTTTTCAAGGATATCCCAGACAAGGACTATAGTGCTGCAGTTGTCCACTTTTGGATGGTATCTGCATACATAAAGAACTATGTATAAATCAAGCCTGTGTCTTCTCTTCCTCTGTCAATGGATTGTAGAGAGAGAGAAGCCTGTATAGCAACAATGGGGACCATGAGTATTTTTAGACCACTCTCCATGTAAGTTGCTTGTGCTTTCAGGGCCTGTTGAGCCTGACCACATATATACCACTTACATTTGAAGATGAAGTCTTGTTGTGCACATCCAACTTTATGGCTTGGTGGGTGAGATAGCACCTAATTCATGATAGGCGGCTTAGACGGCATGGTACTTGGTGGTCCATGCTCAAGCTTTCAGTCTCTACGTAGGCCCAATAGCAGGTCAAGAGCTGTTTCTCAAAAGGAGGGTACTTATCTGCAGATAACAGCAGGCTCTCAGATGCTAAAGACTTGTGCTGCAATTCACCTACACAAGCCTGCCAAAGTCCCTAAATGATATCTCTGTCTGCCACTGACATTTCAAGCATTATTGAATCTGCTACATCATAGGGGCCAAGTGGGAGATCAGCTTGCATGGCAGCTAGACCTAGTGCAGGGCCTTCTCTTTCGGCTTCACTCAACACTGTTCAGCTTTTCAGGTCACTCAATAAACATGTGAGAGCAACATACTCAAATAAGGAATATGTTGCCTTTAAAATCCAGAGTGGCATGAGGCACTGTGCTTCTTTCTTAGTTATAGGAGGGTCCAGGGCATCTAACAAACTATCCTTCACCTAAAGAGGTCTATCTCAACATGCCAATACCTGTAGACCCCTTGAAATTTCACAGAGGTAGAAGGCCTCTGAATTTTAGTCAGATTTATTTACCACCCTCTGACACACAAATGCCTCATCAATAAGTCTAGAGTGGTTGTTACTTCTCACTCATTAGGTTCAATCAGCATATCATCAGTGTAATGGATCAGCAGGATATCTTGTGGAAGGGAGAGGTGATCAAGATCCGTGTGAACTAAATTATGAGATAGTGCTGAGGAGCTGATAAACTCTGGAGGTGGGACACCAAAGGTGTGTGGCTGGCCTTGTGGGTCACTCTCCACTCACCCTTCTTGCCTCCCAATGCACACAGACACAAGTGATGAAAAGGTAGGCATGGTTATTTTTAAATGTTAGCACTGTTCATAAAACAATCCTTCCTTTGACAATGTTCAACTATTTCATTTAAACACTGGCACTGGGATTTTATAGTGGCTCATAGCATCCCCTGAATTCATCTGATTCTTGTAGCTCATATGATAATTGCTGAGAGAAATAGCACTTTGAGTCATCGGTTGTATAAGAGCAGTGTGTTTTATAACTTTTTCATTTCATAAAACAAAGCTAAATTTTTCCTTACAGTTGGAAAAAAGCTTGAGGCTGGAGTAAACCTGACCTAAGGCTCCAAGTTTATAGGTCCAATTTATTCCTCCCGTAATTCATGGGACAACTCTATGTGAGTTTCCCCATGGGGTGCAAAATCTTAATCTAGCCAGGTGTTCACATCTTTTCATGTAATTAAGCAATTATTTTCAGTGGATTAAAATTTTAGAAGGCTTTGAAAAATGTTAGTAAAAATAGCACTCTGCTGTATTTACATTGAGTCTTAATCCTAGTTGTTCAAAGAGTGTTTATCAGTTGAAGATATGGCAAATATTAGCATTTCTACTTTGTAGGCAGAGAAATTATGTGATGCACTTGAAATGATACTGAAAGTCAAAAGTCGGAGATTTTTTTCCAGAGCTTTTATTAATTCTGTTTCTTCATTTTCCATTAACACTGTTTTTCTTTTTCTCATCTCCCATACAGATAAATCCATGTAAGTACTTTGGAGAAATAATATTAAAAAGGTGGTGGTTACAATTTTTAATGATCTTTGAAAGTGCTGTTTGAGAGTGGTGATTGTTGCTATGGGTTACCAGTTTATTCTGTTATTAGTCAATTACTGACTCTTTTTACAATACACGCTCTTTCTTGTAGCCATATTATTTCTTAAAATTCTATCGACTAAAACATATAATCTCAGTAAAAGAAGTATTTTTGTAACAGAGATACAGCTCAAAGTCTAGTCTCCCCTTTTTAAGGGGCCTCACGTATGTGTATGTGTGTGTATTATCTATCGATTGATTGACCTAGCTATCATTGATCTATCTGTTGAAATTCTACAGTCTCCACTAAGAGGATATATTGCTTATGTAATGGTGCATTTACTAGGTGAAAACATAAATGAGAACCCAACTCTTCCAGGTGTCTACTCTGACTCACTCAGTGTCAGATCCTCTATAATCAGAGTTTCTATGATCTTGTGCAGTGAGAAATTATCTTAATGTAGAAATTGTCTTAACGTACCCCTCTCGTTGGTCCATCAGACTGAAGTAGAGATGAAGTGCTGATTAGTTGTGTGAAATGTTGATGCTGCCCCATCATCAGTAACAAACAGTGTACACACATTTGACAAGTATTTAGCTGTTATGAAAGAGTCTATGGACACAAACCAGAGTGATTGCTGCCAGTTGAGGAAAAATTTCATGATCTGGGGTGCATATGAAGGAATTTTAATCTCATAAGCTAACATTCACAATGTAGACTGGTAGAGGAAGAGAGAAAGTTTCTAGTGTGACAAGCAGAACTGTTTCAAGAAGAGCTAGAATACAGATGATAGTGCGGCAGGACAGACTTCAAGCACCCATTCCCCCAACTCCAGCTACATGGCTGGAGATGACAGATAACATGTAGAAAGAGAAAACTAAAATGGTCAAATGAGGAATACACGTCCATGGACCAGAAAGAGAATTGCAAACTATTGAGAGGAACAAAAGCTGTGAGGCTGCCAGGAGTTCATAGCTTCTGAGCACAGGAAGAATGAAACTGCATAAGGTAGAGTTCTAGAGACGAGGGATCACTTGAAACTAGGGACATTATGTAAAGGCTATAAAGAGTTACTAATGACATTTGCCTAGGGCCAGGCTAAACTGGATGCTTAAGGTAGGAGGATCCAGGTTAGCTTAACAGAAAGATGTGAGCAAAGCTGTGCGTTCATTATTGTCACAGAACAATAAGGCTTAGGAACTCTAAGCCTCTGATAAAAGTTTCTGAGCTGGTTTCCCCAGAAGGCTGTGTTGATGGACCCAGAAAACTGCTAGATAGAAGAAGTAAGTGAATTAGAGGCAGGAAGAATACTTATCTCTAACAATGAGTCTGCAACCAAAATTACCTAACACATCAAGACTCCAAACAGATGCCATAAGAATTCTTCAGGCAGAAGACAAAAATAATTAAAAAATTGAAATATTACATTGATGACTCTACCTAGAACACAGTAGAGAAAAAAAAAAAAAAGACATGAAAGTATATAGCTAGAAGCAAGACCAGATAATACTAATTGATATCTAATGTTTATCTAGAAGAATTTAAAAAAATCTGAAAAAGTAATTGTTGAACATTTTCTAGAATTATAGAAAACTAAATGGGCTTAAACTATTCTAAAAGTGGAGCTGATGGTCATGAATTTAGCTAGACAAGAAACAGCCGAGCTCTTATAAAACCATGCCCTATAGAGTTAATGCAGAGAACTGTTTCCCTCTAATCAGCTATTGTGTCTTTTCAGACTCCACTAAGAAAGTCACTAGTTGTCACTGTAGAAGTCTGGACTCAAGGTCAACTGATAATGCTCCCAGCCTACAAACAAGAAAGGCCCTGCATTCCTTACCCAAGATAAGGAGCCCAAGACTCCATTTAGTTTATATAAGCTCTTGCAGTATGCCCATCGCCCCTTCTCCTTGTTCTAAGATAATCTCCCTGACATCAGGGACTGAATTTTGCCTCATTCTGATGTTAAGTCTCCACCTGAACGTGGACATGGGATATATGGTACATATATGGATGCTCACTGTGCATACTCCCTCTTTCCTCATGAATAGTCATAAGATTGTCTGCCCTTTTCATCAGTATGTATGTAATTGCAACCCCCATGATTATAAAAAACGTTCTCTTCCCTTTTGGGGAGGGGATTTGAGGCTTGTCTTCCCATTTCCCCCCTAGGCTGTTTCTCAAACTCTTTCTTTGGTACATACATGATGTCTCAGTGATCGGCTTTGCTATGTATCGAGCAGATGGACTTGAGTTCTGTTACAAAGAGATTAAAAGTATACTTGTGCAACAAATAGGATAAATAAAAATAATTTATACCTACGAAAAGTATGGTGAAAGGGAAAATGACATTTATAAATAGATAATGTTGAAGCCTAAATGAAAAGATAGATTGCCAAAGGCATAATAATTAACCTGACATTAGACTTCTGTCTATAATATGCTAGAAAAAAAAAAAGGAGAACATGTTTAAAGTCCTGACGCTGAAGCATCATTCCACATTGAAAGCAAAATAGGTCACATTTATTATATCAGTTTGCTACCCATAGATTTTCCTGAAAGAACTACTAAAGGATGTGCTTCAGTAAGGACAGAAGTAAACCTAGAAAGATGCAGAGATGGAGGGAGATAAAGGCAATGTGAACTAGCTGTTATAGTCCCAAGAAACTTATCTGGGAGAAAAAAAAAAAAAAGGAAATAGAATTATACAATACAAGGGAGTTGCTGTTGGGACCGGTTACTATTCAGCCGCCTTCAATTATAAACAAGCTATCAGAGAAAGCTCCTCATTGTCTGGTAATTGAGAATGACTTTCGGAAAACTCCCAGAGCCTCTGGTAATTCCTCTTCCAACTCCATTGACTTTCTAGTCCTGCAGTTAATTGGGAAGATCCCTTTAAAAACAGCTTGTTCATCACTTCTTGCTAAGCTTATCTGTTAAGATTGTATATAGTGGATATAAAAAGATTAGCACTGAAATAACTGAAAAAATTAGGCACAATTCAATCATGCAGACTACTAGTTTACAGCTCTTGAAATTTAAAATAAGGGAAATCAGTAGAAACACACATAGATACACACACTACATGCAGAGGATTAAACAGTGGAGAAGGGGCCAAGCAATTGATCCAGAATATAGTTAGGTTTAGTTAAAGATCACAGAACTAGTTTCTGGAAAATGGGAAAAAAGGCATTTGCTCCAAACAAAGTGGTGTTTAGAGAGCAAGAAGTCTTGATACAACACAGTACAGGATTAAACACACATTTTTTGAGCACATCCTCTGGTCTGCCCCCTGTGTTGTATGCTGAGGAGGAATTCAGAAGCATAGAAGAAGAAACCTAATGTTTCTAGAGGCAATCAGTGCAGTGGGGAGACATATATATATATATATATATACATATACAATTTTTTAAAATTATTTTTTAATGTTTTATTTATTTCTAGGAGAAAGACAGCATGAGTAGGGGAGGGTCAGAGAGAGAGGGAGTCACAGACTCTGAAACAGGCTCCAGGCTCTGAGCTGGCAGTCAGCACAGAGCCCGACGCGGGGCTCGAACCCACGAACCGTGAGATCATGACCCAAGCGAAAGTCGGACGCTTAACCAACTAAGCCACCCAGGCGCCTCTGTATATATACAATTTTTTAAGAGTGGTTGAAAAAGGTCCTAAGAGAATACGAGGGAGGAGAACTAAACTCCAATTAGGGGTGATTAAGAAAGCATTTTAGAGGAAATTGGTGTAAATTGGATCTCGAAGAATGGGTAAGAATTTTATATCAGGCAATGAGGACAGGCATTCTAAGTGAAGATGCGTAGGTAAGAAGCATGAGGAGAATAAAGCTCAAAATCCAGCTAACTCTTCCTCCTTAACCTCCTTCCTAGGAGAAGGACTCAGCTCTGTTGGGGACTTCAGCAAGTGCCCAGAAAAGAGCAAAGAGCTTCATCTGAACAGGGGAGGAAAGTGGTGACTGGGACAAAGACAACTCTTTTTTTTATTTTTTTTATTTTTATTTATTTCTAGGAGAGAGAGAGAGAGACAGCATGAGAAGAGGAGGGTCAGAGAGAGAGGGAGATACAGACTCTGAAATAGGCTCCAGGTTCTGAGCTGGCAGTCAGTACAGAGCCCGACACGGGGCTCGAACTCACGAACCGCGAGATCATGACCTAAGCGAAAGTCGGACGCTTAACCGACTAAGCCACACAGGCGCCCCAAGACAACTCTTGAAAGAATAGAGGCAGGCAGAGAAACAGATATGTATGTCTGAAACTCCTCCATGTTTTCAAAATATTTAAAAGTGGTGTCATGTTGAACATGCCCTTCTGCACTTGTTTTCCCCACTCAGCTTTCTTTTTGTGACCTCTCAATCTCTGTAAGCTCTGGTTCATTCATTTTACCTTTCTGCTTACCCATGTTTCTAGTGAGGCGCCTTTAGTTTTTATCAGTTTTTCAGTATTACAAACAATGCCACTTATGTTGTAGAAATATATTCTACCTATCCTTTTACACACCCATGTAAGTTTTTCTAGAGAATATATATGGAAAGGGAATGATTGAGTCATGATGCATACATATTTCCAGCTTACTAGATGTGGTGTTTTATTCATCTTTATCTCTTTATATCCCCCTTCCTCCACTTTTCTCTTGCTACTCACTCAAGAGATATCATAAATTTTCAAGGTCTAAAGAAGAGAGAAATTTGCTGGGACCTGAGGGTAATGAGGGCTAAAAGAAGACCAAAAAAAAAAAAAAAGAGAGAGAGAGAAGAAGTAAGGCTGGCTTTAATTATTTGGCGTCTGGAACACTGGGCTTCAGTCGGTCAAGAATCTGGTAGAGGAGTGTTAGGGTTAGACTGGGTGGAGGCATCAGAACTCTCCCTGAAGAGCTTGATGAGCGTCCTTGGTTTGGAGCCATGATCAGTGGAGCATGCGTGTTCACGCTCCAGGGCCCAAGCCCAACCCTGGCCTTTCCTCAGGCTGCCTGAGTCTTAATTTTTGGCTTAAAAAAATAAGGTGAGGTAGCAATAAAAGTAGTAATAATAATCATCTCTGGGTATTGTGAAGATTTAACAAGAAAAGCTATGTGAAAGTGCTTTGTACATGTACTTGATTTCTAACTATTTAAATATGTTCTTATCCTGATCCCATGCCTTTCCTTTCTAGCTGTTTCAGTGTCAGTCCCATAATCTGTTTCTCAGATGTCATGCTATTAATCTTAATATCCTCTGAGGGCACTTTCAAGTGTGGAACACAGAACTGATCAATATACTCCATGATTTGATCAACCATGTAAAGTGGGCCAAACTATCAATTTCCCAGTTTTGGATACTACATAGTAGTAATACATTTTAAGACCAGAGTTTTTTTGGCAGCCACTCTCAGTGTTCAGTCAAATTGGGTTTTAAAAGAAATCTGCTAAAATTCCTAAGTGTCTTTGATACATCCTGGTATTAAAACTAGCTTTTGCTATACTATAGTTAGGTACTTCTTTTTTTTTTTTTTGATGTTTATTTAATTTTGAGAGAGAGAGGGAGACAGAGAGTGAGAGTTTCCACGCTAGTGGGTGAGGGGCAGAGAGAGAGAGAGAATTTGAAGCAGGCTCTGCTCTATCAGTGCATAGTCTGATGTGGGGCTTGAACTTATAAACTATAAGATCATGACCTGAGCCAAAACTCAGACACTCAACCACTGAGCCGTCCAGGCACCCAGGGGCTTCTTTAAAAATTTTTTTTTAATGTTTATTTTTTGAGAGAGAGAGAAAACGAGCAGTGGAGGAGCAGAGAGAGAGGGAGACACAGAATCTGAAACAGCCTCCAGGGTCTGAGCTAGTTGTCAGCACAGAGCCCCATGCAGGGCTCGAACTCACGAACCGTGAGATCATGACCTGAGCCGAAGTCAGCGGCCAACCAACTGAGCCACCCAGGCGCCCCTATTATTATTTTTCTAAAACAAAGTCCTCCAGGGGACCCTGGGTGACTCAGTTAGTTAAGTGTCTGACTCTTGATTTTGGCTCAGGTTATGATCTCCTGGATGGTGAGTTCCAGCTCTGCACAGGGCTCTGTGCTGACAGTGTGTAACCTGTTTGGAGTTCTCCTCTCTCCCTCTCTCTCTGCCCCAGCCCCACTCATGCTGTCTCTCTCTCTCTCAAAATAAATAAATAAACTTTATTATTATTATTTTTAACATTTATTTATTTTTGAAAGAAAGAGACAGAGTGCGAGTGTGGGAGGGGCAGAGGGAGAGGGAGGCAGAATCTGAAGCAGGCTCCAGGGTCTGGACTCTGGGCTGTTCGCAAAGACCCCTATGGCGGCTCGAACCCACGAACACTTAACCAACTGAATCGCTCAGGGGACCCTAAATAAATAAACTTAAAAAAAAATAAAACAAGCTCCTCTGGATCATTATGGTTTTGTTCACTTAGGGACAAGCATGGAAACAAATGACTTCTCTTGTTTTCTTCTTTCTTTCACCTCAGAACATTTCCTTCAGCTCTTCCCTTGGCCTGGAATAGTCCTGCTTCAGATGTCTCCATAGCCAGTCCCTTACTTCTGCCCAGGCTTCCTTTAGCATTGGCTCCAATTTCACCTTCTCAGTGAAGTTTTCCTGACCACCCTGCTTAATACTGCAGCCCTCATCCTCTGCTGATAATCGCCACCCCCGTTTTGTATCCAAGACACTCAAAATCATCTAACACAATATGTTTTATTTAGTAATTATCGTTACCATGTATCCCAATGGAATTCATGAATATAGGAATCTTTGCTTTGTTTACTAATGGATCCCGAGTTCCTAGAACAGTACTGAACACATTGTAAGCAATCAATAAATATTAATTGGACAAAATAAATACATTTCAGGCTAGTATTGATTGTGATAAATTAGTTTAGTGCTTCTTAAGCCATATTGATAGTGCCAATGCCTCTTGAATTCCCACAATTCATGGATCATCAGGCTTCAGTTTTTGATACTTTGATAATTTTCTGTTTTTCACAGATATTTTGGGGAGAAGTTGAGAAAGGTTAACTCAGGGAATGTTGTATGCCATTTTATACCAGACATGTCAGATAGTCTTTAAATGTGATAAATCTCCAACCAAGCCATTGATAAAAATATTGATTAGAAGAAGCCAAAGATAGAGCCCTGAAGTACAGCTCTTACAATCGCCTTCCGGTCATTTATCTCTACTCTTCTGTACGGTCATGTATCTCGCTGGTGTTCACCTGATAGAACTATCTTTCACCTTGTATTTCTCTCCATGAGCCACAAAGAGGGGATGCTTATTGGTTAATAATTATTGGTAAATACAGGATTCCAGATAGATAACGATAACAATAAATGCTAAAGTGAAGTGTACTGAGCACTTATTATCTGCTGGGCCCTGTGCTGAGGTTTATTACGTACCATATTTTATTTAATAGGTTTATACCACTTCTTTTCCTTTTTTATAATGAGTGAGATCATAAAGCTAGTAAGTGATGCAATGAATATCTGACCCCAGACAGTCTGACTCCAGAGTCTAATCACTGACTCTCTTCCATTGGCTCTTTGACAGATATACTCTGTATGTGAATGTTCCTCACTCAATAGCCTAATTATTCTGACATCAAATATTTTTTGGAAGTCTGTTATGTGCCAAAATGTGTGGTAGGAAGGAGGGAAACAAATATGAATATGATCTGAATACTCCCTGTAGAAGCTAAAAAAAGAAATGTAGAATTATGGAGTACACAGCATGAATCTTATGCCTATCTTCTGCTGTTATTGTGTTTCACTTTGTTGTTGTTGTTGAAAATTAGTGATGTCTTTCCTTTTATGCCTATGATGCTTGCTTCCAAAAACCTGTTGGCAGCCAACAAGCACAGAAATCCAGGATAAACACACCTTTCCTCAGAGGTTTCTAAAAAGCAGAAACTGGGGACAGTTTCCTGATGGAGCCTGCTTATTTATAGTTCCACATACATGCCAATTGTTTGAACCTTGAGAGGAGCTGTGCTTGAACAGATACCCCTGACCTGCTGCCAAGGTGCTGCTTTGATCTTGTGAGTCTTTTGCTAAGTTCTCATGTGATCACATCTCACTGCCCCTTAACTGAAAGCAATTTTCATGTTTTATATTTAATCCTTTTGAGGCACTGAGCCAGGTGGTGAATTAATTACTTTTGTAGGTTGAGAAAAGATCCCAACTTTGTTGTTAAATTCAGCTAAAGTTAGAAACTTTTTTTGAAGGCTGTATTAATACCACTTAGCTTTTATTTCATTAAAAACATGTTTCAAAGGCAGAGTAGTATGGTTCAATGGCTGATTCTAAATGTTTTGGGATAAGGATTGTTTTAATCACAAGTAAAACTCTGAAGGGCTTTTTTTGTTTGTAAACCACTGTCTTTTTGAGGCAATGACAAATTTCAGTGGAGGTGATATGGCTCTGAGGTCTTCTATGGAGTAGAGGGGAAAAGTCTAGTTTGAAGTTTATAGAACTTATAGAGAATGTTACTTCAACACACTGAACAATCTGGAGTGAACACTGCCGATAGCATTTCTCTGAGAAGGCAGGGTGGGAGAATTAAGAGAGCTCTGAACTTGACGTCAGAATAACATAGCTTTAAATNAGGTCATGATCTCGTGGTTCTTGGGTTCGAGCCCCGCGTCGGGCTCCGTGCAGACAGCTGGGAGCCTGGAGCCTGCTTTGGATTCTGTGTTTCCCTCTCTCTCTGCTCTTCCCCAACTTGTGCTCTGTCTCTCTGTCTCTCAAAAAGAAATAAGCATTAAAAAATTTAAAAACATGTTATCTCAGTCAAACTCCTTAACATCACTGAATCTCAGTGTATTTGCTTATAAAATGGGAATACTGCAGGCTGCCTGGGTGGCTCAGGGGGTTAAGCATCTGACTTTAGCTCAGGTCATGATCTTGTGATTTGTGGGTTTGAGTCCTGCATCTGGCTTTGTGCTGATAGCTCAGAGTCTGGAGCCTGCTTCAGGTTCTGTCTTCCTCTTTCTCTGTCCCTTACCCACTCATGCTCTGTCTCTGTCTCTATCACTCTCTCTCAAAAATAAATACACATTAAAATTTTTTTTTAATGGGAATAATGATACTTCCTCATTATTCTAGGATCCACTGAAATAAAGCTAATAGTCTGTAATGGGATAGGCATTAAAATATGCTACAGGTATTTGAGTCTGTGACACTCAAAATACATTACAAAGTATTGTGGTTCTTGATATACTGAGTACTATTATTCAGCTGGAGAGGAGGAGAGTATTACTACCCTCCCTCACAAATGGAGAAACCATATTTTAAATGGCTTGGACCTCATCACTTGGAAAAAGTCAGAGAACCCTGTCTCTGACAAGTACCTTCCCTATAAGTTTCTGTCCAGTAACAAGCAATATCATAGTAGAAGGAAGGACCTCCCTTAAATCAAGAAGAATACATCTTCCTTGAATGATTGAATGCAAACCTTGACTATGTAAGCATTTTCAGAAGAAAGTCATGGTCTATGGAATTAATTTTCATTCTTGGCTCAACAATGCCTGCTGGCCGTCATTGCTTGGTGAAAACCCCATCTGTTTAGCTAGGGACTGGCCTGACTGATGAGGGACTAACGGGAGTCAGAGGATAAATGCTTACACCCAGGAGAAGTCATTTAAGCGTCCTTTTGTCCTGGCTAGAAACGAATTCTCTGTCTAGACATACAATATAAAGTAGAAAGGGAAAACTTTCTTCTGAATACACTTAGGAATGGAAGCCCTCATGTATCCTACACATAATAGATGCTCAATGAACTTTGTTAATTTTGTGAATTAAATTTTTTTCTTGAAATTATTCAGATAGTTTTCAGTGAATACATATAGGTCTGGTACCCACTAAGTTTTACAACTTTATTTTCTTACCTTTCTGTATTTTTTTTCACTCTGTCTTCATATACATCAGCCACATCTTGTTTTGTATAGTTTTCATTCTAAAAATAATTTATATGTAATATTTAGGTAAAATTTATATTTTTTAAACTATTCACATTCCACTCCTTGAGATGCTAAAATAATCTGTTCCTTATTATTCCAAAGCCCATCTCCCAAGAACCACTAGAATGTTTTGAGCACTTATATATGAGTGCATTTCATTTATCACATTGCCAATGTATTTAATATATCTTTTATGAATTACTGTTAGAAAGTGATTCCATAACAAAGAGCTAGTACTGAGAGCAAATTCTAATGTGTAAGTTCAAGTAAGCTGAGTTCAACTCAAAACATAGCATAAAGAAATTAATATTTTAAATAATAAATGTTCCAAAATTTAAATTTATCCAAAAGCAATAATCATTTAAAAATACATACAATTACCTGATTTTTTAAATGTTTATTTTTTTTGAGAGAGAGAAAGTAAGAGAGAGACAGAGAGTAAGCACAAGCTGGGGAGTGGTAGAGAGAGAGGGACTCTGAGGATCCGAAGCAGGGTTTGTGCTAATGGCAGAGAGCCCGATTCTGGGCTCCAACTCACAAACCATGAGATTATCACCTGAGCCGAAGTCCATCATTTAACTAACTCAGCCACCCAGGTGCCCCTGAAATTACTTGATTTTAAAGAAAGCCTACAATATACAAAATTAAGTTTGACAATTTAAGTTTCATTTCTACTTCAGTCTATTAGACAATTGTAGTTAAACTATGTTGTATTTGTTCTTCTCTTTTAAACATGTCAACATCATACACCAAAAATAATTAATAGGTACAGTAAAATTTTATGTAACATGCATTTATCTGTGACCTGTTAAAGAATCTTGCAAATTATTCTTAAGAGAAAAGCAAGCAATCAGGTCCTGCCTTAAGAGCAGCTGTCAGCCAAATATGGATGTTCAGACATGAAGAGAAAGAATCTAAATATGAGATAAAATGTGATGAGTATACAACAAAGTGTTACTGAAGCTCAAGGGAAGAAAGTTGGTTTTTTTTTCCCCTCATGGGGAGAAGGGGAGATTAAAAAATTGATGAATTGATGGAGGAGTTGTCTTCTGTGCTGGCCCACCAAGAAAGACAGAGAGTAGGAAAGGTTACCATGAGTCTCTCATTGCCCATTTTGTACTCACCCATCTATCAGTCACTGCTAAGCTGACTCCTTTCTCTTAAAGGCCAACTTTCTTATACTCCCCCAAACCTGCCACACTCTACAGGTTTGTATTTTGGCACAGGATTACATCTTTTCTTGGAATACTCTTTCCGCCCATTATTCCTTGAAAGCTCACCCTTCCTTCAAGAATATCTAGATATCACTCTGCCTCTTTCCTTCTCTGGTTTCTCAAAGCTTGGTCATTACCTCCTCTGTTCCTTTTCAAATTTTGTACACTCTCTATTATAGTATTTCATTTTGACTCAATTTGTTCATCTCTATTGGGAGTTTCAAGAAACATGACCTACCTTTATATAACTGTTGCTTATCACAATGTTTGGCACTGAGAAAATAATACATGTTAATTGAATACATGAATGGGAGAATGAGTAAAATGTGTTCAGTGTGTTATTTTGGAGCAAATTTACATGTCCTGATGACAAATGATGTTGAACATTTTTGCATGTGCTTATTGGCGCTCTCTTTCTCTCTCTCTCTATATATATATTTAAGTGTCTATTCAAATTTTGCCAGTTAAAAAGTTTTGTTTACTAGGGTTGTGTGAGTTATCTATACTTTCTGGTTTCTTGGGATTCTGACTTAGACATGGTGATTGATCAGATTGCACCCGTGGTCACTTCCTTACTTTCCAGAGGTGGTAGGTTGCAAAATATGTCCCCAAATGTCTTGCAGTGTAGGAAGTGATATTGCCACTCATCCAATCAATGAAGAGATAGAGTCTACTTCTCCATCGTGAATTTGAGCTGGCCTGGTGACTTTCTTTAGCCAAGAGAATTTGGCAAAAGTGACACAGGGATGACTACCAAGCCAAGGCATCAAGAGGCCTTCCCTCCACCAATTTCACCCTTTTGGGTCCAGCTGTTATGTGGAGAAACCAAACTTTTGATGCAGCCCAGTTCTGTTTCCTGGATGATGGAGACGAAGGTTCAGCCCTCCTGGCTGAGACTCCTAGATGACATTTGCAGTCAGCCTAGAGAATTGTGATAAATAAGTAGTGGTTGTTTGAAGCCACTGAGTTTTAGATGATTTGTCACAAAGCAATAGGTAATTGATACACTAGGATTGAAATACACTCAAGAAATGTTTCGTTTACTGGGTTGAGTTTGAGTAAAACTAATGCTAAAGAATTTGCTACTTTCAGAGAACAGAGACTGAATGGAAACACAACCCCCTCTTATGACTAATGCTGTTTGAAATATAAACAAAGTAGAGTATACCTGGAGAGGAAGAACATAGAATTTTATGATTTTAGGTAGTCTACAGTATACTGTATATTCTAAGGTGCTATATTTTAATTTTTTAAATGTTTATTTATTTGAGAGAGAGAGAGAGAGAGGGAGAGAGAGAGAGATTGAGAGAGAAGGGGAGGGGCAGAGAGAGAGGGAGACACAGAATCTGAAGCAGGCTCCAGGCTCTGCATCAACACAGAACCCGCCTGGCGCTTGAACCTTGAGATCATGACCTGAGCCGAAGTTGGACGCTTAAGTGATTGAGCTACCCAGGTGTTTCTCTAAAGTGCTATATTCTAGCTTATAATTGGGGATGTTTCTAGTGAAAACAAGTGAAGAAATTAACAATTTGCCTCACATATATTGTGGTGCAAAGAATATACTATTCTTAGTAATAGTCCCAAATATTATCAAAACACAAAAATGTTCATATAGATACCAAATTAAGTAAATTTTTCAAAGCTTCAAATGTTCTGACAAATATTAATCCTCCTTTGCACAATCTAGAAAATTTATTAAGTCGATGTGCACATAATACAACTAAGTATGCTGCCCTTGGGAGGCAAAAAATTTAAGAGGGTAAAGTATAAGTAGAACCTCAAACATCTCTTGATTTGATGAGCTATTATTTTTCCATGTACCTTCTTCCACTTGCTAAGCTTTATCAGTTTTAATCTTATACATTAAAAAAATAGAAAATATAGAAACATTACTAAAAACATTTTTTTGAGTAAAAATGCAGAACTACAAAACCACCTTATATTTAAAGTATTTATCCAGGAAAAGAGCCCCCTGTGAATTAGTGATTACATCACATAGGTATTCCAACTAGCATCTGGGGAAATTCATTTAGCACAAAATTGTATTTCCCACCTACTAGACAATTAGAACGTAGTGCGTGCATGGAGGAGGCAGGGAGGAAATTATTTATCAAGAATATCTCAAGGCTGTTGGCAAATATCCAGATTTTGGAGGAACCTAGTTAGTTCCCTGTTCTAACTATTGCAAAAGTAATTTTCTTTCTGAAATGGAAAATTAATGTAATGTTCCTGAAGGGAAACATTTAATAATAATCAAGTCAAGGCATAAGGCACCTGATTCCCTTCTGTGACCTTAGTCCTAATGTATTAGTAACCCTGCGGCTCTCCTCTTAACTAGATTGTGGTTCAGAGACTAAATCACTCAACCATGAAGTTCTGATACTCTCCTTGCCCCTATTTCATATGATAATAATGTTGAGCTGATGGATATTGCTAAAAAGTATAATAAATTTTAAACTATTTTATTTTTACCAGAACTGTGGTCCAATAATATTACTCCATACTGAAAGAAAGAAACCACTTTAATGAGTTATATTAAGATCAAATTCCAGCTAATACATTTTAATGTATTTAAACCATTATAATTAATTAAATATCTAAAACAGAGATAGAGGATATACATGAACATTTCCTAAGAACATTGTTTTGCAATAAAATACTATACCAATATTAAAGAGAACAATTATAGTTATAAGTAATTATGTTAGATATTCAGAAAATTCAGTTCCATTATTATAAAAGCACTAATAGAAGTAGCATTTAATAGAACTTAAAGGAACACATAGCACTTAATAGAAAAGTGGATATGTTTCAACTGGAGATATCTTAACAACTGTAATTTTCTCCTTAATTTTTTACTTTTTGAGTTCTGGTTCTGTGGAACCCCTCACACTGGCACAACTAGAATCCTGAAGTCATCTATTCCAATTTTCTATCTATGAAGTAATCTCTTCCACAACATACTTGACAGAGTACTCTCAGTCTGAAATATATTCACAGTAAAGAGAACCCAAACAAGGAATCTATTTCCTTATATTACAGGATTCTTCACTGTTTGACAATTTAAATTTGTACCAAATTTTCCTACCAGAAGTCCTGGTTGTACCTGACAGAGCAGATTCCTCTTACACAATATAACCCTTCAAATATTTGTCAGCAACTATATGGCATGAGCAGATTTTTCTTTTAGAGAGATCACTTGGCTGCAAGGGAATACAATGAAAGGGAGTTAACAGAAGGAAATGAAAAAAGAGACTAGACTGACAAATTATAAGAAAGGGAAAACAAAGAACAAGTTCTGGCCTCACATGTACAGGATGTCCAGTTTATACTATTGGAGATTTTATATATGGTTGAGATGATAATTAACTGGCTAACCATTTTGGAAATGACTTTATTACTTTTTTATTATTTTCTTTTAATGTTTATTTATTTTTAAGATCGTCAGGGTATGAGGAGGGGAGGGGCATAGAGAGAGGGAGACACAGAATCCGAAACAGGATCCAGGCTCTGAGTTGTCAGCACAGAGCCTGACGTGGGGCTTGAACTCATGAATCGCGAGATCATGGCTTGAGCCAAAGTTGGAGCTTAACCGACTTAGCCACCCAGGTGCCCCTTGGGAACTATTTTAAAATTACATTCCTACTATACACAAACACACCAAAATGAACTAGAAATTATTGAAAGATTTTTTCCTCCTTTTTTTTTTTTACAAATAGTTTATTGNTCTATTGGCCATCTGGATGTCCTCTTTGGAGAAGTGTCTGTTCATATCTTCTGCCCATTTCTTCACTGGGTTGTTTGTTTTTTGGGTGTGGAGTTTGGTGAGTTCCTTATAGATTCTGGATATTAACCCTTTATCTGATATATCATTTGCAACTAGAAATTATTGAAAGATTTAAAAATAAAAACGAAACCATTAACATCCTAGAAAAATTCTAGGATAATTTAAAAACTCCCTGGAACGGGAAAGCCTATTCTTAGCATTATATCAAAACCAAAAATATACATAAGATTTGTAAATCTAATCATTTAACACATATGAACCTCAGACTTCAATCTGGAATATACAACCAACAAGACTTTGTTTCCTTTAATTTCAACCTTCTAAGAGATTGTCAGAAAATTCCAACCTTGTTACAGTTGATGCCTTCTTCTCTTCTTTGAAGTTGCAATAAAATCAAAGAGGCTTATGTAGTAGTTAGAAAATTAGGATGGGCTAAAGGGAGATGATGAGATGTAAATGTCAATGCTTTAATTTTCCAAGGAATTTTTCTTGCTACCATTCTCAATATCCAAGTCTATAATTGGTCCTCAAAGTGGGGCAGCTCTCTCTGGCTTCTGTGGCACATGAGGACTTAGGGAACCAGCCTCCTTTGGCTGGATGTACAATTCAACCTTCCTTGGGATACTTCCACCTTTCCAGCAATGAAGGCCAAGGCAGCTCTGAAACCGGATGCCTTGTCTCCTCCAAAAATCTCTGTGTAGTGGTGGAGAAAACCCTGTTCCATCTCTTACATCTCCGCTCTGCTTCTCCTCTCCTTCCCATCCTCCTTCTTTTTCTGCTACAATGAGCTTTGATGGTGCATTTCAAAACACTCAGATTATTAAGAGTTGCAAAATACTTGACATTTCCTCAGGGGCAGGGAAGAATTGGCCTTCAAATTCTCTTAGGAAAAAAATGCTTGAAGTTAAGTAAAAGGTTATTTATCCATTTCAATCAGTCTCTGTTTTTATATCATACCTAGAAACAATTTTCAAACATTTATGTAGGAAACATCATGTGAAAAAAAGTCTTAAAAACCTTGGGAAGTCATCACAATGTATATGATAAACAGAGAGTTTTCACAAATCAAAATGTGAAAGACAGTATTCCATAAAAAGTTGGCAAAGTACACAGACAACCAGTTTAGAGGAAAAAGTATAAATCATCATTAAATATGGAAGATTGCTTACTCTTATCAGAAACTTTAAAAATATAAACTAAAGTAATGATTAAGCATCGTTTCATATCAAATCAACCATATTGGCTATTTTTTTAAAGTCAGACTCAATATTCAGGGCAAGGACTAAGGTGAGATAATTTACTTGTCTCAGGAACAAAAAATTCAGTAATCACAAAGTAACACTTTGGTGGAAATTAATCCAAAAAATCTATGATGAACAAAAATGTCAAAATTTTAAATAAAGGCAGGATTCAGCCTGGCATTTATATGACCTTAATTCTGACCCTCCACATAATGGTAAAAATCAGGAGAAATAACACTTATCCATACTGTGAATGGCCTACACATTGGTAGGCAACTTGGCAATATATGTCCACAATTGACAGACACATAGCCCTTGACATAAAGATTCTACTTTTGGCTATTACTCTAATGAAGCAATATGATAAGCAAATAAAGGTATCTATATACAAATGCTCATTTAAACACTGTTTAAAGGAGCAAAACATAGAAAAGAATGGTAAACACTTGTTCAAATAAATGATGCCATAGCCACTCACCAGAATAATACTGACAATTAAAAATAATGTGAATATATCTACTTTTAGACAGATACCTGAAGTTACATAGAAGTAACTGAAAAAGAAGGAGGTTTCATTCTTCGTAGACAAATACTTAAAAAAAAAGTTTAAGTTTATACACCATCACATCCAATACATATCCATCCATTTCTTTATCTATGTATGAATGCAAATTTAGTCAGATGAACCTGAAGAGTTAACTGTGGTTATGTCTGAGAGGGAAGAATAGAATTCTGGGTCTATTTTTTCCTAACATCTTGTATTGATGAATATCTTTTCTGATACCTCAAGTTATTTCTACCAAGTTGGAGGGTGAGAACTCAGCCAAGAGACTTTCCATTAAAGGAATACTTATAATACCAAAATCCGCACATCATGAGAACAACATCTAAAGCTGTTCAGCTCATTTATTGCCTCTCTTAGAAGATGGCATCTGAAAAAATGTACTGAGGAACTGTATCACTTTTAGTCCCCGAATTTTTCTATGAGTTTTCTTCTTCCCTTTTATTTTGAGTGAATATGTTTTCAGGTTCTAGATTTCACTTGGATTTTCCCTTGAATGCTGCAATAATGCCACCCCAATTCTAACGGATTCTTATGATTAAGGTGTCTCATATTTAGAGCCAAGGATTCTCCCATGCCATTCCTTCAACCACAGTTGAGAACAGGAAAGAAAAAAAGAAGCCAGCACCATTTACTAGAGCCTTGGGTGAAGCCTAGTGTCACAAGAGCCAGAGGAAAAAAGTTTTAAGAAACTGTTGAGCAATGCCACATTCTTCAAAAATTTAAAGTCATGCAGGCTAAGTCTATATTGTTGGATTATAGCACTGATGATCACTGGTCACTTTCAAGGGTACATGTAGAAGTAAAATGTCATGAGCCATGATGAAAGGATATAAGAACAAGGACAATGGGGTCAGAATATGCTAAGAATCTTGGAAAGTGTAATGTAAGTGAGAAGTAGTGGGAAGAGAAGAACTTGCTTGATAAGATAGAAAAAAAGAAACTATGAGCATTTAAAAAGACAAGAGAGAAGGAGATATATTATAATGATGAATTACAGTGGAAGTGCACAATTAAAGGAAAATAGCCTGGAGGGGTGTAGGACTGAAATGAAATATGAATGTGTGTACAAAGCCCCTGGGGATCTTTCTAATATCTAGATTTTGATTCTTAGCTTCAGCATGGGCCCTGAAATTCTGCATTTTGAACAAGCTCTCAGGTGATGCTGATGGTTCTGCTCCTCAGGCCAAACTTAGAAAAGCAAAGAGCCCAGACCCAGTGTGAAGCCTTGGAAGGAAGTACCTCTTTCTCTGAGAGTGTATCAAGGGAAGAGACATGGTAGTGTAGAAACCAAGCCTGAGAAGAGAGCAGATGAGGGAGTTTATGCTAAATGACTTTTAGCTCCTCCATAAAAAACACTAGTGAGCTCATTTGTTGGGAATGACTGTGGAGAAATGAGGGCTTGGAAACAGTGGGGAAGTTTTGGAAGAACTGTTGTAAGACGCTTATTAGGAGATCAGGAAGAGATGAATTGTGTTTTCAGTGAGGTGCATTAATAACATAATTAAACCAAGGAACGAAGTGTGGGCTTTACCTAAAGGAAGTAAAGATGACTTTCCCCAATTAAAATTAATGAGATAAATTTCACCTGTGGTGGCCACAACTTGCTTGCTAAGAACTGCCTTAAAAGGCTCAAGAATGCAGCTCACTCCATCACCTACACATTTGAAGCAGCCTACCCAACACAACTACTTCAATCATTTCTACTTACCCAATGTTCAGCAATGAAGAATATAAAAAATACAGCCTCTGGCTATAATCAGGGTGCCCAGAAACAAGCAAACAAACAAACAAAACACATGGAAAAATGGAAAGCTTCCATGTTATTTAATATATAGGTAAAGAGCAGTTTTCAATTTATCCAATTTAATTTTTCCACAAGCAATGAACTTTGTTGGCCTTTCCTCAGGACCTGAGGTTGACAATAATCCTTCAGCAGCAAATGGCCTGGGAATCCCTAATGACCTGAAGGTCACCTGGTGCTGGCTTGGCTCCAGCGTGCCTCATCTGAAAATCCACTTCACCGGTCATCAGCATCTCCACAGCCCCCCATTGCTGTACATCAAGGACTCATTTTCAGATGTGGCCTTGAAATTGGGTTCTAAGCATGAAATGAACATTGTGAGAAATGAGCCTCCTGTATGTGTTATTCTTTTCATTAAAAATGGAACAGTAAGAGGAGAGAATAAATTGCAAAGAGTCCCTTAGCTGCCTCCGATATTCACAACCTTGTGAGTGGCTATAGAAATACAGAAAGATGAATGTGGAAAAACTGAAAATTAACCAGCCTGAGCCAGTGGCTGAGAGAAGAATCGCAGCCTCAGGTCTCCTCTGACCTGCTCCAGTAGTGGCTGTGGTTCCCCAGCCCAGTGATTCTACACTGTGAGCAGTCCCTCATTATTAGTAACTTTACACACTATGACCTTCCCTGCTTTGCTCACTTCTGATTATTTCTGCCAGATTCATTCCCAAAGCTCATCTGCCATATTCCTCACCAGGTCTTCTGAAGTCATTTTTCTCTTCACTAAGTTATCTCAGTGATTCCCTAAAATCACCTATCATCACTCTGTTTTATGGTTATTTACAAAGCTTATTTCCTATATTAAACTATTAGCCTCTCAAGGACAGAATTCATAGCTCACTTTGTTTCATATCCTCCATTGCATCTAATTTTATTTTGGAAGTTTTTATCTGTAAGATTTTTTTGTAAAAAAGTAATCCAGTTAGAGATTAACACAAAGCTGAAGTAAATGGTAATTATGAAAACATGTTTCCATTTCAGTTCTGGAATTCTGTAAACATAGTGAAGGACACCATCTCAGTTCTCCCTATATCCATCCATATTTTAACTTCTAATTGCATGTAAAGTATATGATATGCATTCCAAAAGACATTTGCAAGGGAGCTAATCAGACCTACATAATATACTTTTGATGAGTTAGATTTTGCACTCATAAACCAAAATGAAAAGCATTAAACATTATAGCACCAATTTCCCACACATTCTCAAATTACAGGTTCAGAGATGAAGGGAAATGTTATAAATTTAAGGACAATAAGAACATGCAGAAAAACATCATGCAGGGTTTTACACTCCTTTATTTAGTAAAAACACTCACTGCATTTAGATGAATATAGTGAATATCATTTTGAATTTATATACAGGCATGTCTCATTTTATTGTGCTTTGCTTTATTGGGCTTCACAGATATTGCATTCTTTACAAACTGAAGGTTTGTGGCAATCCTGCCTCGAGCAAGTCTATCAGCATCATTTTCCAAAAGCATTTGTCACTTTGTTTCTCTGTGTCACATTTTGGTAATTCTCACAATATTTCAAACATTTTCATTATTATTGTATTTATTATGGTGATCTATGATTGGTGATCTCTGATTTTACTATTGCAATTGTTTTGGGAGATTGTGAATTACATTCAAATAAGACTGTGAACTTAATGGAAAAATGTATGTATTCTGACTGACTCCTCCATCAACTGGCTCTTCCCCCATCTCTTTTCCTCTTCTCAGGTCTCCCTATTCTCTGAGACACAACAATATTGACATTAGGCCAATTAAGAACCCTACCGTGGCCTCCAAGTGTTCAAATGAAAGGGAGAGTCACACAACTCTCACTTTAAAATAAAAAGCTAGAAATAACTAAGCTTACTGAGGAAGATGTGTCAAAAGCCAAGACAGGTTGAGAGCTAGGCCTCTTGTACCAGTCAGCCTAGTTGTGAAGGCAAAGGAAAAGTTCTTGAAGAAAATTAAAAGTGCTATAGCAGTGAACATGCAGATGATAAGAAACTGAAACAGCCTAATTGCTGGTAAGGAAAATGTTTTAGTGGTCTGGATAGAAGATCAAACCAGCATTAATATCCCTAAATCAAAGCCTAATTCAGAGCAAGGCCTTAACTGTCTTCAATTCTATGAAGGCTGAGAGAAGTGAGGAAGCTGTGGACGAAAAATGTGAAACTAGCAGAGATTGGTTCATGAAGTTGAAGGAAGAAGCTGTTTCCATGACAAAAAAGTGCAAGGTGAAACAGCAAGTCCTGATGTAGAAGCTACAGCAAGTTACCCAGATCTAGTAAGATAATTAGTGAAGGTGGCTACACTAAATGACAGATATTCACTGGAGATGAAACAGCTCTATATTGGAAGAGATGCCATCTAGGATTCTCAAAGCTAGAGAGGAATGCCTGGCTTCAAAACTTCAGAGGACAGGCAGACTCTCTTGTAGCTGGTGACTTCGAGTTGAAGCCAATATTTATTGAGCATTCCAAAAATCCTAGGACCTTTAAGAATTATGCTAAATTTACTCTGCCCATGCTCTATAAATGGAACAACAAAGCCTGATGACAGCACATCTGGTTACAACATGGTTTGCTGAATATTTCAAGCACACTGTTGACACATGTTGCTCAGAAAGATTTCTTTCAAAATATTACTGCTCATTGACAATGCACCTGGTCACCCAAGAGCTCTGATGGAAATGTGTGCAATTAATGTTGTTTTCATGGCTGCTAACACAACATCCATTCTGCAGCCAGTGGACCAAGGAGTAAGATCAACTTTCACGTCTTATTATTTAAGAACTATGTTTCATAAGTCTATAGCTGCCATTAACAGTGATTTCCTCAAATGAATCTGAGCAAAGTAAATCGAAAACATCTGGAAAGGATTCACCACTCCAGATGCCATTAAAAACAGTCATGATTCACAGGAAGTGGGAAGAGGTCAAAATATCAACATTCACAGGAGTTTGAAAGAAGTTGATTCCATCCCTTATGGATGACACTGAGGGGTTCAAGACTTCAGTGGAGGAAGTGACTGCCAATGTGGTGGGAACAGCAAGAGAACTAGGATTAGAAGTGGAGCCTTAAGATGTGACTGAGTTGTAGCAATCTCATGATAAAACTAGAATGGATGAGGACTTATTTCTCATGGATGAGCAAAGAAAGTGGTTTCTTGAACTGAAATCTACTCCTGGTGAAGATGTTGACACGGCAACAAAGGATTTAGAATATTACATAAGCTTATTTCATAAATCAGTGGCAGAGTTTGAGAGGACCGACTCCAATTTTGAAAGAAGTTTTGTGGCAAAATGCTATTAAACAGTATGCTACAGAGAAATAATTTGTGAAAGGAAGAATCTTTCAATGCTGCAAACTTGATTGACGTCTTATTTTAAGAAATTTCCACAGTCACCCCACCTTCAGCAACCACCACCCTGATCAGTCAGCAGCCATCAAGGTGAGACCTTCGAACAGCAAAAAGATGATGACTTTCTGGAAGCTCAGATGATGACTAGCATTTTTAAGCAATAAAGTGTTTTAAAATTAAGTTATGTGCATTGTTTTCTAGACATACTGTTATTACACAGCTAACAGACTACAGTGTAGTATAAACATAACTCTTATTCATACCAGGAAACCAAAAAGTTCATTTGACTTGCTTTATTGCAATATTTGCTTTATGTGATGATCTGGAGCTGAACCTGCAGTATCTGAGGTATGCCTGTATATCAAACAGAAAATAATTTTTTTTTAAATATTTTTATTTATTTCTAGGAGAGACAGAGAGAGCATGAGCAGGGGAGGGTCAGAGAGAGAGGGGGATACAGAATCTGAAGCAGGCTCCAGGCTCTGAGCTGGCAGTCAGCACAGAGCCCGACGCGGGGCTCGAACCCACAAACCGCGAGATCATGACCTAAGCGAAAGTCGGACGTTCAACCGACTAAGCCACCCAGGCGCCCCAGAAAATAATTTTTAAAATGTAGAATCGGCAGGACAGTTTGGGGTGAGGCAGTAATAATCTCATTTGCTGGAAAGTTCTAGAATAATTAATATAATCTATTCTTAGCAGCTTTTCAGTCTAACAGACTCAATAAAATTTTCGAAACAATCTCAGGCTTTTCATTTTGGACAGTACCACCTTACCACTTAACTGTGTCGATAGGGGGGTGTCATTCTTTCATCGCAGCTGAAAATACTGGTGATTAATCTCAAAACATTTTGCTCTACTTTTTGTAAATCTGTTCTAGGTTTTTGCCAACAGCCATAGGGTTTTCTTCAATGTGTTAAAATACTACTGCTTTGTAATAAGTAACTTTTTTTAAATTTTTTTTTTTAATGTTTTATTTTCGAGGAAGAGGGGGAGAGAGACAGAGACAGAGACAGAGAGAGACAGAGAGAGAGAGACAGAGCATGATTAGGGGAGGGGCAGAGAGAGTGAGAGACACAGAATCTGAAGCAGGCTCCAAGCTCTGAGCTGTCAGCACAGAGCCCGACGAGGGGCTCGAACCCAGGAACCTTGAGATCATGACCTGAGCTGAAGTTGGATGCCCAACCGAGCCACCCAGGCACCCCTATAATAAGTAACATTTAAACTGAAACACAGTACAGACCCATTTCTTGAGACATACAGGTTTATTTTTGTTTATTTTTAAAAAATTTTTAAATGTTTTATTTTTTGAGAGAGAGAGAGTGTGTGATCAGGAGAGGGTCAGAGAGAGAGGGAGATACAGAATCTGAAGACAGGCTCCAGGCTCTGAGCTAGTTGTCAGGCACAGAGCCTGACATGGGGCTCGAATTCATGAACTGTGAGATCACGACCTGAGCTGAAGTCGGAGGCTTAACCGACTGAGTCACACAGGCACTCCGAGACATACAGGTTTAAAAATATGTAATTGGTTTAATATTTTCCCAGTAGAACATACTAAATAAGGTTCACAGCATGCAATTTTTCAGATGTGGTATGTTGGGGCATCGGGGTGGTGTTAAGTGGCAGACTTCGGCTCAGGTCATGACTCAGGTCATGACTACACGTGAGTTCGAGCCTTGCATCAGGCCCTGTGCTGACAGCTCAGAGCCTGGAGCCTGCTTCAGATTCTGTGTCTCTCTTTCTCTACCCCTCCCCTGCTTGCACACTGCTCTCTTTCTCACTCAAAAATAAATAAACATTAAAAAATTTAATATATGGCATGTTGCTCCTAAAAAATATTTTGAAAATAACTCCTCTGAGAGAGATAAAAGGAGAACACATTAATCATTTGTTAACTATCCCAAATAAGGAAATTTGTCTTATACTATAGGTGAATGGAACCAGGGTAGACTTATTTATGAGATAGTTAAAACTGGAAGTTAGAATTCAAAAATGTCTGTCTTCAACCAGAAAGACCAAAGACCATTTGCTGATTTTGGAATCCTATGTGGACATATTATGTACAATATAAAATTTTTAACCTCGAAGTATGGTGGGTTCACTGGTCTATTGAAAAGTGTTATAAATACTAGAGAGGTAAAAAAATGAAACAATTTTATTATTTATTTTATTTTATTATTTTCATTTAAAAATATTATTTTAATATTTTATTTTTTAATACGTGTTTTTATTTATTTTCTGAGGAAGAGAGCATGAGTAAAGGAATGGCAGAAAGAGGGGGACAGAGCATCCAAACCAGGCTCTGCATTGACAGCAGTGAGCCTGAGTTTGTGGCTCAAACTCACAAACTGTGAAATCATGACCTGAGCCGAAGCTGGACTGAGCTCAAGTGACTGAGCCACTCAGGTGCCCCAAATCCCAAATTATTTTAATGCTATAGTTATTACTCTCCTCCATTGTTTTCAATCACCTAGTCTAAATTAACTTGGTATGATTAGGAAAGTTAATCTAAGATTGTGATAACAAAAACAAACAAAAAAAGGATTGCTGTGAGCCAAATCTAACTCAAATATTCTAATTATTACTTGAATAAAGTCACCATGAGTTTTTAAAAGTAATCTGGAATAGCAATCTTAACTACTTGCACAGAAAGCATTAGGGGAGTAGAATTTGTCTTTTTCAAATTACTTTCTGATCTATAATCATCATGGAGACTTCGAACCGTGCAGACAGTAACATAATCTTTTTGCTAGAAGCATTACATCAATCTGCCTCTGTCTGCATAGGTGAATCTTATGCTTGGGGACATTAAGAAAATTATCAGTTAAGATCATTGTCTTGAAACAATGGGCAAACCTGATTATTTTCTGTAGCATCTGTAAATATTGTAGCACCTTAAATTCTGTAGCATCTGTAAATAATAGTACCTTAAAAAGCCATGGAAGGATCTGGTCTTTTATTTCTCATCCCCGACCATCCCAGGAAGGAGATTTCAAAATGGAAATCTTTCTATTTTTGTTTGCTTAGTCTGCACAGGCACTTGCTCCCACAGATGTTCCATATTTACACACAGGAAAGAAGAGTTTCAAACCTACCTCTGCCGATTATAACATGATGACGGTACTAAAGAGCATTCTCTTCTTCTCCCCATGCAAGTCTTATTAAATGGTTCCAGATATTCATCCTCTGTAAGCACTGGGGATATCTGGCCTAGAATTATCTTTCTGGTGGGCCTCCTCAAAAGTTCTTCTGCCCTCTACCCTGTAGGACAAAGGTGTTCTGCTTGGTGCCAGAAAATTGCTAACTATTTGAAGGCATTTCCTGGCTAATCACTAAAGAAGGTTTGTTTATGATGATCTTAAAGATGCTTATGCATCAATTAAAAGGTAAATGAAATTATTTTACTGACAGCTTATGTATCCAAAAATGATTGCTCTTTGTGAAATAGTAATGTTCAGGCATGACAAAATGAATTCTATCTGCACAGTGACTTTAGTACTTAGTGGAGGAAAAAAAGTTAATTGAAACGTGAAAAATGTTTAGTAAGGGATTATAGTAATTTACCAAATAATGTTGACTCCAGTCAGTTTTACAACTAGAATTTGCTGAAACACCTAGCAATTATTTATACATAGTAAAAAATTGTAGGGTTAGCTAATCAATAAAATATTCACCTCTTATAGAAGCATTTTTAAAACTGCCAGGCAAAAAATAAAAAGGCTGTGAATACAACTGCACTGAATTTTATTTCTACCGAATATACAAATCCCATCAAGCATTTGGTTTTAAACTTCTATCGACACTAACATCGTCACAAGAATCAACATACAATCACTATTTTTCTACATAGGAGTCCTACAGAGGAGAAGAACCTTTTTCCTTGCTTGAAGGTATTTGCCATGTCCTAAATAAATGGTTCCGACTCTACCTTGTTCATTAACACACTTATCAACCGAGCCGTAACCAAATGAACAGTGAATTTAAACCGTACCCTATAAACAGTACTGTGTGAGAGCACCTAAATAGTAATTTAAATGCATCTGTTTCTGTAAAATAAATTTTAAATGATTTGGTCTATATTAAATATTCTGGCTCACTTGACCCAGCATTTCCCCATTATCATGTCTTCATTTACTGTGACTTTCATTATCAGTCTTTCTCTCGTATATTATTATTTTTGAAAATGAATAAAAGCACAAATCTTATTCTACAGTATGATCATTGCCATTCGAACTTTACAGAAATGAATGACATTTTTTCAATTGGCAAAGGGAAAAATTCTCTTAGATTTTTAAACAGGGTAGCTGTGTTCTGTTAGAATAAGGTATGGCATGTTAAAATAAATCTGGAGAACAGTTGAATAAAGCTTTGGAAAAATCCAGGAAAGAAAAGTTTATTACTGAAGGGATTTTTAACTTGGTAACTTTTCAGTAATTTTTGTTGTTTTTTTGACATTCATTCAGTAGGAGAGCACCATTAGCCACATTTTACAAAGGAATGAAGGCTGTGGGTGTTTATATGTTTCATCAGAAGTGAGCCAGTAATCCTTCATTTTAACCATCAAACCACTCTTGGTAAAATTCTTCTCTTGCCATCTCTCTTTGTCACTGTTCCATGCTTATCTATGGATACAAATTAGAATATAAGGATACCCCCAGGCTGCTTATTTTACTTTGCTTTCCTCTATATCTACTCCTTAGAACATTCCGTATATTCTCAAATATTGCTGAAATATTTCTAAGTCTTATCTCTCCCCATTTCAGTTCTCTTCCTTTATAGTTCTCTTGACCTTCTCCAACTATGTGGCCACAAATTAAGAATATGCACACCTCGCTCGAGTGAGAATTATTTATACTCCCTATACCAGAGATTCTAAGTCTCTTCATAAAAAGAAGCCACATTTGATTTATCATCATCATTATTATTTCTCAGAACCCTTTAAATTATTTCTCAGAAAGAAATTATTTGAGAGGAATTTTAAGAAACAGTTGAGACTAATTTTGGGGACCCAGGTTCCAAGAAAAGTTTGAGGCTGACTTCACACGAACGACCTACAGTGGAGGAGGTACTGTGTAAGGATTGAGGGTACGCAGACTGGGGAGGCCACAGAAGGAGAAGGGAAGAAAGGGAGAGGAGATAAGTGTGAAAAAAACAGTATAAAGAATGTTTAAATGAATAAAGACAATATTTGTTTCTAGATAAGATTCTCCCTAAGAGTCTTATGAAAATGAGCAAAGTAGAAGCTCTTGCTCAGGTCATGAGGTCAGATTTGATGATAAAGAACCTTTTATGACAAGATTTCAACCAGAACATATTGGTAAAAGTACATATACTTTGAAAGAGTCACTTATTCTCTGCATATTTTAAATCTATTTCTTACCCATTTTTCGCACTTCAGTAATACCTATTTTAAGATTTAAGTTCTTCAAAGACAAGAAATACATCTGTTGTGCTTTCTTGGCATAGCACCTAGCACAGTAAATGGGGGTGTGAAATAAATACAATTGGAAGAGGAAAAAATGGAGGAACAGTAATGATTGGTTAATCTCACCTTTTGACATATTTTTTAGTTAAATCTTTCTTTTCTTTTTTTTTTTTAAGTTCACTTATTTTTGAGAGAGAGAGCATGAGAGGGGGAGAGGCAGAAAGAAGGGGAGACAGAGAATCCAAAGCAGGTTCTGTGCTGACAGTAGAGAGCCTGATGTAGGGCTCAAACCCACAAATGGTGAGATCATGACCTGAGCCAAAGTTGGACACTTAACTAAGGCACCCAGGGACCCCTTCTGTTAAACTTTTCTGAGACTAGATGTAAACATGTTAGTTTATTTCAGATTCCTGAAACTGATCTAATATATACAAGAATATTATGAGCTTTTTCCTAGGTACTTCATACTGGTCTTGAAAGCCTAATATTTTAAGTGAATGAATTCCTTATTTTGTAGAAAATTAGAACTCCGAATGACGTTGACCAGCTGAAAAATAAATATAATGAAGCTCCCTTGGGATAAATGAGGGATAATTTGATTTACAAAGAAAAAAAATCTGGCAAAAGAAAATGCAGAAAAGTTAGCTATACTAAGATATTTATTAAAAATTATTGAGTCACTGGAGGGTTATAGAATCATATCATCTTGAGACAATAAAAACCTTCTGGGCAAGTTGCTACTATCTACATGTAAGCACACCGGGATGCAGATAAGTCAGGTGACCTATGCAACTCAAAATGGCTAATAAAGTG
This sequence comes from Crocuta crocuta, assembly GCF_008692635.1. Lineage (NCBI taxonomy): Eukaryota > Metazoa > Chordata > Mammalia > Carnivora > Hyaenidae > Crocuta > Crocuta crocuta. Next base: position 394,052 of record NW_027533010.1, on the reverse strand, counting down.
GAAAGTGGGGAAGTAGATATTAAATCTTCTGACTCCCAGAGCAGTGCTCACAAGATGGAGAGATACGATCATAGAGATATTTTAATAATAAATTGTAGAATGTGTCCAGTTTGGATCTCAATAACTTAAAAGACATGAAAAAATAAGGAGAACTTGGCAGGGATCCATAATGAATTCACTGATTAAAGGTTTGGGAGTTTATAAAGAAGTTTTCAAGAATCATAGTAAGTCCTCAGGGGAAGTTTAATTACCAACTTTTTTCACCAGATGTTTTCTCTTAACTAAAGTCAGAAGAAGACACAAAATTGATGACACTAGCTGAGTATAAGATAGTTTCTTGTGTAATGAAGTGAGAATTGGTTATTTTGGGGATATAAAATGCTATGATAAATTTTGAACAGAAAAAAAATCTGAAACTCAATGAGATTAGATCATTTTTGGCATTGTATTTTTTAAAAATGTTTTCTTGACGCTATGTCTAGACTTTCAAAAAAGATCGTTGATTAACATACTTACAAATTGTAGCATCTAAATGATAGTGTATCTATTTTACTTTGGGATAAAGTAAATTTCCCTATAATGGTACAATAAGAACCATATGAAAGTATCAATGTAATGCTCTTCCCAAATTCTATGATATATCACCTAAGTAGGTACAATATCTTATATTATCCTCATTTTTAACTTCAGGAATTAATCTACCTAAAGAAAAGAAAATGGATCACTTTAAGGAGAAGTAGCATAGCGCAGTGTTTAAGAACATGGAAATCAAATCTGTGTTTGATTTCTGCCTCCTTCACATATTAGCTGTGCAAACTTGTGTTTGTACCTCATCCCTCTCTATGCCACAGACAGGTGTAAAATCAGGATAATAATGGTAATCAATTTCTGTGGTTATGTTAAAGATTAAATGAGTTAAAAATGAAAATCAATATGCACTTGGAATTCTTGGCACATACATAGGTACTCATTTATAGCAAAATCTCAGAGTATGGAAAACCCAATTTACAAAATTGAATACTTAGGTTTATAATCCTAAGTGCCTGAAAGAATGAAACTCTTCTGAAATGTTCAAGCGCACACACCTGAGAGCTGTACAGGCTTTCAAATATGAAGAAAATCATGGCAGACATTTGAAACTTGTCAATTTTCATTTAATAATAAAAACATAAAACTCCCAGATTGGAAAACCTGTCTTTGAACCCATGCCAAGGAATGGCAAATACAGTACCAGCATGAAAAACTGGAATGTAGACTCTCACTTTCTTTACAAGAAAACTGTCCCCTCACCTCCCCTACTTACCTAAAGGGAATATTTAGGAAGACTTTTTCCCAAGTAAAGGAAAACATGTCGAGTTACAACATTAGTACCTAATAAACCAACAAAATGGTCTTTAAGATGTCCTTACCCCCACAAGAACTTGGAATTAATTCCAGAGGACATTTTCATGGCTGATGGTCAAGTACACAATGGTCAGAGGCATCCCTCTAAAAACTGACAGTCGAGATACCACTTTTATTGCCTATAAACTGGGTGGGAAGTGTGGACATTTCTTATAAATTTCAGCCTAAAGAAGAGTTTTAAGCAAATAAACTTTTCAGGATTTTGTGAATATAGGTTTTCAGAATCATCTTTCCAATTACCTCTTAGCTCCTCCCAATGGAGCTGGTTATATTGAAGACATTCCCTTGCTTGGGCTGAAGAAGATGAATATTGGGCAAATAACTAAAGTGAGTGTACTTTGTGATTTTAGACCCCTAAGTCACAAGGAAGGTCTCTGAAGGGTGTTTCAGGATTTATTGTTATTAAGAAGTGCACTTGCACAAAAAGGAAACATCTTCTGTAGCCTCTCCAAATGAATCTTATATAAACTATACTCATACACACATATTAGACTGATAAAACCTCTCCTTGGTTATATGTTCCTTGATTCCTTGTTCATGCTTTCTCTCTTCTCTTCCCTGGTTTGTCTTACTTTCTTGTCACCAGTCTTAGTGCTATACTACAGGAATTAGTTTTGGTGTTTAGAGTGTGTTATGAGATAGGAGATTACTCACAGAACAGCTGTGATGGTTCATTTTATGTGTCAACTTGGCTGGACCACAGGGTGCCCAGATGTTTGGCCAAACATTATTTTGGGTGTATCTGTAAGGGTATTTCTGGAAGAGATTAACATTGACTCCATTGACTAAGTAAAGCAGAATATCTTCCCTAATGTGGAGGTGCCTTACCAATCAGCTGAAGATGTTAATCCATCAAAAAGACTGAGTAAAAAGGTTGAGTAAGAGGGAATTCCGTCTGCTATTTGAGCTGGGACCTTAATCTTTTTCTAACTCAGACTAAAACATCAGTCCTGGGTCTTGAGTCTTCTGGCTTTCAGACTGGATTATACCACTGGCTCTCTGGGGTCTCCAGCTTGCTGACTGCATATCTTGGATATCTCAGACTTCATAATCTCATGACCCAATTCCTTATAATAAAATCTCTCTGTATATATTCATATAAAGACTTTTACACAAATGCTTATAGCAGTTTTAATCATAATAACCCAAAGTTAGAATAACCCAAATGTTTACCAATAGGTGACTAGATAACAAATTGTGATATATTGATAGAATGGAATACTACTCAGCAATGACAAGAAACAAACTACATAGAACAATAAAAATAACTTTTAATAACATTGATTTCACACTGTATGGTTGAAAAAAGATTGACTGGAAATGGTGGTGGTTTCTATACACACAGGTATATAGACTGTCAAAACCCATCAAATTGTACACATGGCATTTTATGTCCATTACACCTGAGTAAAGTTGATTAAAAAAAAAACTCAAGAAAATGCTTGGGGTTTTATTTTATTCTTTAAAAAATTGTTTTAATGTTTTATTTATTTTTCAGAGAGAGACAGCGTGAGCAGGGAAGGGTAAGAGAAAGAGGGAGACACAGAATCTGAAGACAGGCTCCAGACTCTGAGCTGTCAGCACAGAACCCGATGTGGGACTCGAACCCACGAACCGTGAGATCATGACCTGAGCTGAAGTCAGACGCTCAACTTGACTGAGCCACTCATATGCCCCTCTTGGGGTTTTATAATATCACATTTCTTTTCATCATTTTAGTTTTTATTTTAGGAAGGATTCATATTATCAATGTTTGAAATTAATACAAAGTTTTGAATTTTTCTGCCTCTAGTAATGAGAAATTATGCCAGATTAGCATGGAAAAATTCTTTCTTAAATACCTTTTTTGTATTACTTGCCAAAGGAATGATATTTATTGCAACATAATTGATGCTTCAACTGTATCTCATACAGGAAAACACTTCCTAGTTATATCAATTTTAATAACAATTTACGTTCACTGATTTATACATACATACTCTTTGACATAAGGGCTAAATACAAGTTATGTCACAAATCATACACCAAAGGTTTTTAAATTCTTCTCAATTTACAAGGTCATAACTCTAGGTTTTATGTAATTTAGTGAAAACATAGTGTGTAAGAAAATATTTTTTGAGTTTTCCCAAAGCAAAATTGGGCAATCAACAAGCAGAATAATTGTGTGAACAAAAACACAATTTTATGAGTCAAATGGAAAATACATAGTAAGAAAATATTTCTCAACTTTTAAAAAAGAATAAAAAGTGACCAAGGAATAATTTTTGACATCCTAACAGAGATTTATGTTAAACTGAAACAAGTTTCCTGAATCCATTATTTCTGTTTACATAACACACTAGTATTTTCTGTTTTTTTAAGTTTATTCATTTATTTTGAGAGAGAGAGAAGGAATATGGGGGGGGGGGACGGAGACAGGGAGAGAGAGAATCCTAGGCAGGCTCTACATTGTCAGAGCTGAGCCAGATGCAGGGCCCAAATCCAAAAACCATGAGATCATGACCTGAGCGGAAGTTGGATGCTTAACCGACTAAGCCACTCGGGTGTCTCTGGTATTTTCTATTTAATTTAGGGGAAAATGCTGATTGGACTGATGTTTGATCAACACTGCTCTGGTTTTTGAGAAATTATTTGCAATTCTTTCAGAAGGTAAAGCAGAGGAAATAGTGGCAGGTGAGAATTCAGGCAAGAGAAGAAAGACATGCTAGAATGTAATTAATAAATGTTGGTACTGCAATGAACGATCATAAAATGTTCCAGGCATCTTTAGAACAATTGACAACTATATGCCCAGCATCATTCTTAATTATAGATTTATCTAAACATGGGAGATGGACCAAATGACCTTCTGAGTTGCTTGGAGTTCCAAAAATATTCTAGAACTTCCACTTATTTAGTGAGTCATGATGCCTTGATATTTCTGCCTTTTAATAATTTCCTACAGACTGTCATCATAGGTGGGGTTTTTTTTTGTTGTTGTTTTGTTTTAGAATTTTATCTGCCCTTAAATTTATTCATTTTATTTTTGATGATAATATTTGACAAAACTATCATTAGACTAATATTCACTTTTTTTAAAGTTCTATTTTATTTATTTTGAGAGAGAGTATGTGCTAGCAGATGAAGGGCAGAGAGAGAGGGAGAGTGAGAGAATCCTAAGCAGGCTCCACTGTGTCAGCACAGAGCCCTATGCGGGGCTCAACCTCATGAGCCAAGAGATCATGACTTGAGCTGAAACCAAGAATTAAGTGCTTAACTGACTGAGCCACCCAGGTGTCCCTGGATATTCACTTTCAAACAGGAGTTTTATAGCATAGATTCTATTAGAGCATAAGGTACATAGATATTAATCATAAATGTTAAAATCAATAGGTTAAAAGAATATAGGATTTTTATTTGAACCATTACATAGAATATTTGGTTCAATAAATTAAGATGTATTAGAAAATAAAGACTAAACTTTATCTACATTATTGATGTCTAAGGATATTTTGACCATGGCCTACATTTATGTCTCTCCTATATTTATGACTCTTTACTTTCTTTCTTTTCTTTTTTTATGTTATAATACTTTTAGTATCCTTAATAGCCATGTCTATAAATCTATTATAAATTGCTTGAGACCCATTAACAACCACTTTCATATTCTAAACCATACTTCTGCCAAAACATGGTTTAATAAGGTATTTTCGATTTTCCTCAGCGGTACTTTATTATCTTTTGATACAACACATTTTCAGAAAATAAAAATCCTGACTTGTTACTTATTTGAAAATGTATTAGTTATTAGAAAGTAACAGTATTTTTAGTCCAGTGCTAATAGTTGTTTAAATAATTTCATGAACCAGAGCTTGTATAGTAATTTGATCCCTGTTTTACTTGGCCATAAAATTGACAGGAATTAAATACAAGGGCATTTGAAACAAGTGAGGGCATAGCTCATAAAACTAAAGTGACAATTCAAAAATAGCCTAGTCCTTCAGATTAATCATTCAGACTGGGACAGTGATAGCCATTGTGTCCCGTCAATGTTTTAGAGGTGAAATCAGGACAATGGAAGTCAAACGGCAAATGTTCCAGACTAGCAGGATAATGTGCATTATTATTATTTTCAGGTACAATGCCGTCTGTCCAGGTTTCTACCTGAGAGAAATAACAATTCTAACTTATTTATTTTTTTTTTCAGAGAAGATTATGAGTGAGTGACTTGGGTTTTTTCCCCCCAGTTAGATAACTCTGATTCTTCAGTCTCATCTCAGGATGGAAACAGTAGAAATCCAGGAAGGAAAACTATTTTGAGGTTATTATAAAAGTAGGTGAATTTGTTCCTTCATATTTAAAGTTTGAAGAAATGAGCAGTAAAGGCTGCATAGACACTTCACCAAACAAGGTAAACAGATGGCAAACGAACATGTTAGGGAATTGCAAATTAAAATAACAATGAGATACCTCTTTTTACCTATTGGAACAACCAAAATCCAGAACATTGGCAATACTAAATGCTGGCGAATATGTGGAACAGTAGGAATCTCATTCATTGCTTTGAATGAATGCATTTTGAGAAAAGCCACTTTGGAAGACATTTTGGCAGTTTCTTACTAAACTAAACATACTTTTACTATACAATTCAGCAACCGTACTCCTGTGATCAGGGGCTTTGGCAGGTGGTCCTTGGGTGGACAGGACTGCCTCTATGACCTTAGTTAGTAGGGTGGTGCTAAAACAAGGGTCTACTTCAAGGTCTTCAGTTGGGTCTACAGATATGCAGATGGGGTTGCTCCCACTGAGTCCCTTGTAGGGCTTCTGTTGGATCACTGGGCAGGTCACTAGATGGTTAGGATTTGCCTTGGATGCAGCTGAGAGAGGTTGCACCCAAGTCATAAGGTTGCTTCGGGGTCCCTACCTGGGACTGAGGTCTGCAGACCTGCCACCAGGAGAACGGATTGGTGTGCATCTTGCTGGGTTGGTTGGTGGACCAGGAGTGAGTAAAGTTGCAGCTGGGTCACAGGGCGGACTCAGGTTCCACAGTTGGATTGCTATCAGTGGCCTTGACTTTGGAGGCACTGAAGGGCATGTTGTCAGGACTGCTCCCTAAAATGATCTGGAGCCAAATCACAACACCATTTCAGGATTCATGGCTGGACCAAAGGCAACAGGCTTGCTTGCCTTCAAGGGCACTGACAGGTGTGTCTCCCAGCCCATGTCTGGGTGAACAGGAGCACTTCTGGACCAGAGCTGAAAGGGCCTGGAGCTGGGTTATGGGATACTTCAGAGTTCACTGCCAGACTGACTTTAGAGGGGCCTGTTAGTGGAGGCAAGGACAGATGTGACTCTACTAGGGTCCCTTAGCAGATGGTGCTAGTGGTGGGACCAAGGCCAAATGGGGGAGTAGCCAAGTCCACAAAGGGACATTGCTGTTTCTGTGTCTGTACGGGGACCTTAGCTGGACAGTCTGCTACCTGGGCACCTGCCTGCTGTCTCAAAATGGCTCTCTTTGGTCCTGGACTCCAGTGGGGTTTTGCCATGTCTTATCTGGATCCCAAAACTCCCACAAAGGCACTTTTGTCTGTACATGGCTACCAAATAATTGTTGCTAAGGAACAATATGAGCAGAAACCTTCTAGTCTGCCATCTTGCTGATACCACCTCTCCTGGAATGAACTTAATCTTGACAACAGAGGTAGGTTTGGTTTTAGGACTAGCCCAGTGTATTTAATGATGTAACAGTGAGTTCAAAGTACAGATTTTATGTCAGGGCTGTTCTAGTCTCTCATGTTGCCTCTTCACATGCAGATTGCTCAGTAAGAAACTGATGTGCTCTTATAGAGGGCTGGGTGGTGTCAACTGGCTCACATGCTCTTCTTAGTATCCTCCCTAAATTTTTTTGGTGGTATGGTTAGTCTGTGCTGGCCTTTGGGGTCTGGAAGCTGGCATCCTCTGAGGTGTGACTTGCTGTTTTTGGAATCGCTTTGAATTTTGGAATCACTGTTGCTGAAATCCATAGTTGCTGCCATTTAGTTTGGTCATGAAGTTCTGTACATTGCAGCCCCCTCCTCCTCATCTCTAGTTTCAGATGTTCTGCTGCTCTCTCTGCATCTCTTAGTCCTCTACCCAGGAACTGCATGACTTTCAGGCAATGCAGGCTCAGGGGGACATTTTAGGCTTATCTACTGTACTAGTCGGGGTTTCCACAGAACTAGAATCAATAGGATGTATATTGCATGTATTACTCACATGATTGTGGGGGTTGACAAGTCCAAAATCTGCAAGGCAAGCCAGCAGTCTGGAGACCCAGGGAAGAGTTGCTGTAGTCTTGAGTCTGAAGACTATCTAGAGACAGAATTAGTTTTCCATCAGGTGACTTCAGTTTTTACTCTTAACCCTTTCAACTGGTTGTTGGAAGTCTATCCATATTATGGAAGGTAATCTGGTTTACTTAAAATCTACTCATTTAAATGTTAATCACATCTGAAAAAAATCTTTATAACATCTAAGTAGTGTTTGACCAAATAACTGGGCACCATAGCCTACCCAAGTTGACACACAACTTTAATGATCTCATTGATCTAGAATAGATATTTCCATAGTCATTGCTGTCCTGTCTCTGCCTTGCCATGCTGGACAAGTATAACACAAGTTAGGTGCTGTCATATTCTCTCTGAAATATATTTGGGGTTATTTTGGCATTTTTTATACTCTTGTACATTTGTTCCCATTGGATCTTGAGAATTAGACCTTGAGAATTAGAGGGAATAGATCTTTCCTCCAGGACCCAAATAACTCTCACATTATCTCACACTCTCTGAACGCCTCTATTCTTACTATTTCAGAAGAACCACTGACCACCAGAGCCAGGTGATGTAGAGGGGTCCCCTGGTGCAGCTGCTAAAATCGTGGTACCACATAAAGGTGTAAGCTCCTTTCGGAAGATACCGGCGAACTGGAGTAAGGCAAGGGGACAGTGCAAAGACCATGTCCACCAGCCTATATTCCTGGATAGCACCTCCACTGGCCCTAAACCTAAAGCCTGCCCCTCAGGTCGAAGCTTCAGAAGAGGCCAAGAGGCCTCAATCACAGAAAAACTCAGGTGTTTTAGTTTGCGGTCCGCGCAGTGCCCTGGGGGTAGTAGTCGTCCAAGAACAGTCTCAAATTGTTATGTTGCCTTGGGACTCAAGATCCCAAGTCCCTCTGGCCCCTGGAGCCAGGGGATCAAGGGCCATCCACTGGCCTATGGGTGCAGAAACCGAGGCATCACACGCGTGTAAAAACTCTCCTCAGAAATACTGGCGCTCCGAGGCACGGCACAGAGAGCGGACAGCAGGCGCCAGCAGGGATAGGGGTTCTGTGTGTGTGTCCTTGTGTGTGTGTGTGGGGGGGGGTATGTGTGTGGCTGGGGGGGCTCTGCTTTGATTAAAAAAAAAAAAAAAAAGGAAAGCGGGAGAAAAGATGGCGCCCGCAGAGGAAGGGCGTGAAGATGGTTCCCGCCTGGCAGGCAGGCCTCTGTGAGGGATTAGATGCCTGCGGCTCAGGCTAGGCGGAGGCTTCAGGATTAGCGAACGAACCTTGTCCACACAGTCTGGGCACTTCCGAATCGGCTGCCTCTGCGCTGGGCCCTGGGCAGGTGAGTCCTTGCGCGCGAGGTTCTCAGACTCTTATTCTCTGGTGGCTCTTGTGGTTGCAAGCTCTGTTGGCTCTGAAAGCTTGATGTCTCATGGGCTTTCCGTCTCTTAAATGTTGGGGTCCCCTAGGTGGGGTTCAAACCCTTTGCTCCTTAGGGAGAAGCTCCCCGGGTTTGAGTTTCCTCGGCTGCGAGCTGCTGCGCCGGCGACGGTGCGCGAGCGTCTCCTACCTGCCTGGCCGCGGGCCTCGTGTGTTCGCCCATCTGTAGCCGTGGCTCAGCTCTTACGCCTTCTGTTCCTTCTGTAGCCGCAGATGGGGGTCTGTGGGAGGCGGTGAGCCCGGGATCCTCCCACATCGCCATCTTGAATCCCAGCCCCTAACCTCGATGCAAGTTAGCCCGGCTTGTCTGTGTGCATGGAAAGGAGGAGCTCTGAAGTGTAGAAAAGCCTTGGATTTCTTGATAAAGTTAGGCTAAGAGAAAATTTGGTCTCACGTTTTTATTTTGGGCATCAGAAGCCGAATGTATATAGGCTGTATTTCTGCTGCTGAAAAAATTCCCGATACTTCTTGGGCTGTGGATTGAAAGAGGAAAAGTTCGTGCGCAAAGCAGCAAAAGAAAAGCACTCTAATCTGTTTTAAAATACATTTTTCCTGTTACACAACAATTTATGCACTGGGTTTTGGAAATTCAAAGAGAGTTTTATAGAACAGTTGGGGAAATGTTGCAAGAAGATAAATAGCAATATAAAGATGTATAAACTCAGGGACAAATAGTATAAACAATAGTTCAGAGGAAGAAGCAATTTACGAGAGTTTTTTTGTTTTTTGTTTCTGTTTTGTTTTTCCTGGCTCTGTTATAAAAATAGGAGAAACCAGGAGGGGTTCTTAGCACCAGCTCTTCAGTGGAGGTGAGCCTTGTGAGCATCTCCTCCTACATCGTCAACTCAGATCCTATCCCCCCACGGCTTCTCTCTCACCGTGTCCAGGCCTGACCTGACTGGCCCCTCACGTTCGTTTTCCCACATTAGTCCTAATCGGCTGGCAGGTCACTCCAAGGTTAGCACTATGCCAGCTGGGGTTCGTCTTGCTTAGCTGTTAGGTGGGGGAAAAAGCATCTTGCCTGGAGAGGACTCCTTTCCTCCTTTGCTTTGGGCTTCCCCGTGCTAGTCTGTGATGGACTGAGTCAAAATAGACAGACATTTGGCAGCCTTTGGAAGGCTGAGAATATGACAATGCACATCCATTTTGGACCAGAATAATTCTTTTAGGATTCCAGCCCCCCTTTCTTCATTTACTTTGTTACTTCAAAAATGCAAAAAGGAAACAATATGAAAAGTAAAGTAATTGTCAAAATTTCACAGTATTATTCATTCTAATTCATGCTGCATATAGTAAGTCATCTTATGTCTGCCTGATCATTTTGGGAAAATTTACTTATTAATTACTATTTTTAATACAGTTTTTACAATTTAGGTATAATAACTCTCTCCCACAAGTATAAACAATGAGTATGAATATATATGTATATATATGTGTATGTATGTGTGTGTGTATGTATATATATACATATATATACATATATATATATCTTCAGCCAAATAAGGATTCTGTTCTTATTCTTTATTACATCTCCCCAAGTTTTGGGAATAGGTGGACATGTAGTAGATGCTGAATAAATCTTTTTTTAAATAAATTGTCTAGAAATAATGTATGCTACTTAATAGTGTGAGAAAGTTTTCTACACCTTTTTTCCTCCAACACTAAATCTTCTCAACATTTTTATCATATCCAGATTGACTAACTGGTAGGGAATATGAATATGGGGGGGGGAGTGTGAAGTCTGCAGTTTATGAAAGTCAGTGTGATTTAGATTTTTAAATAGTTAGGTGGCACACGTCCATCTCATGTTTAAATGTTGTGGGCCAAGAACTTGTCATGTGATCAGCAAACCATGAAGGCTGAACCCACATAAATAAAATGTAGTGCTGAATCGAATAGATATTTAAAACTAACATTTTAACACTTATCTAATATTAAGTAACATTGGACTATTGAGATATATATTAAGTAACTGTGAATAATGTAAAAAAAAAAAACCTGTTAAGATTTTTCAACAGTCTAGTTCAGGATTTTTGGGGCAGAGAGTAGAAAAGAGGACCTTGAAGGGGTTGAAGTAGGTTAGTAGGTTTTGTCTTCTCCCTTGTAACTTCTCTAGTTACTTGACTGGGAAGTTAGTTCATCAGCCTACCCAGGTGATGTCGTGGCTTTTAGGTTATGAGAAGTAGCTTTCTTTCCAAAAGCCCAGTGCCTTTCCTTAAATGATTATGTTAAAATGCTGCAATTCCATTTATTCGCCAGTCCCAGAACTTGTCTATTTTGATTCTTTCTTCATGCAGAAAAGAGTAGTTATCACAACATGAGTGATTCAGCTGCTATATTCATACAGCCACTAACATATTAGCAGAGATTAGAGATTGCTTCTCTAATAATTTTTCAGTCTGAACACAGCTCAGCTTGTCTTTATCTCCTGCTGATGTTGTTCTTGCCCTGAAGCTCCCCATTCATTATATTGTTCTTTCTTTTCCTCACCAAGGAATCCCATTATAGGTTGTTCCCCTCACTACATTTATATAAGACTCTTCTGAAAAATTACAAGGAGAGGGAGCCACTGACATTTTTGTCTTGTTGGCATGAATTTCTATCCACTTCAGTAGTCTTGCGAAAAAATATTGTGTATGAGGCCCGTCCTAAATAACTGCTCAGACATGGCATGAGTTCTGGGGAAAACAACAACAAAAACAACTCTTCCTGCTAATCCCCACAAAAACAGAAAATGATATTCCGGGCAAACACATCACCACTGGGCTGATTTCTCAACATCCTAACACCCTTTCAATTTTCAGAAAATCCTCTTTCATGAGAAGGTAGGATGATCAAAAAATGTCACTCAGAAAATGCAATTAGTGATTTTCCTGTCTCAGCAGCTTTAAGATTACACAGTAGCCTGAACTTGTTTCCTCAGCATATCTTACAAGGTTTTTGGCTGCTCCTGACCAACCCATAATTTTATAGTGGTGGAGTCCACACGATAGGCTAGTCCTAAATGGGTTTACTTAAGACCATCTTATTTTGCTTCTGATGGCTTCCCTGGGTTATCTCCTTTCGGATACACAGCCATCAATTTTTTTACTGCGATACTTCCAGTGAAATTACAGCCCTCAGCACATAGCTGTAGGTCATTTCTGATCAGTGCACCAAAACTGTAATAAAGAACATTGAAAGAAATGCATAGAGTTCAGTTGTCTTCCTTTCAAATAAACATAATAGGATGAAATTACCTGCAGGGCCATTTTTATTCTGTATTCTCCCACTGTGTCAAATTCAGCTATATTGGACTTGGAAGGCTAAAGGTATGAAATGGTGGCCATTTTTCTAAAAGCTCTGGGCACCTCAGTGGTAGTCTCCAAGGTATTTAGTGATCTTTATCTGTCGAAAGGTCATTTCTCCTTTCCTTTTCATCTAATGTTTTAACCGGTCGCTCATTTGTTTGACAGTTGCAGAAGGTAAGGCTAAGAGGTTCATGTGCTCCACAATATTGAGTAAATAATACTGTCTTATATACATGTGTATGCGTGCATGTGTATTCACATATTTGCATACAAATGTAATCTTCCTATAGATATTAAAAGCTTCAAAGTACTTTCACTTATTTCTTTGCATATAATCCTCTCAACAAAGAGAGTGGATATCATATAAATTTTGCAGTTGCTAAATTTGAGGATCAGAAATGTTAAGTGAGTTACACAGAGTTGTGAAACTTAGTCTTTTGGAAGTTTTTTTATTTTAAACAATATCACTTCAATGCTCAGCATTAGGATGGCTTACTCATTTTAAAATAGAACTCTAGATGATAATTATGAAAATTCATAAATGTTCTTGGAATGAACTTACTGTCATCCATGAATGTATGTATAAGAATTTGTTCATCAAGTCCTTGCCAGAAAGTTGAGATCAGAGGAGATGATAAAAAAATATAGCGAACTTTTGATGTAAGAGAGGAAGCCCAGGAGCGCGTTGGGGTCCAGCAGGCTTGGGGTGAATGTCATAGAGAGCATGCGGAACTTGGTAGTTGGTCAGGGAGGGATAAAGAAGATGACCCAGGTGAAGAGTGAGAATGGTGAAAACAGATTTTCCCCCTGCTTTACTCTGGTAAGAGAATGTCCTTTGCACTACTTAGAGGGAATTAATTTTGATGAATTTTTAAAAAGTAGCATTCATATCTTCAACTTATAATACCACATGTTATATATTGTAACCTAAAAACAATCAAATGATCTTGTTGAACTGTCATTTTTTTAATCCTTGTTAAGATTAATTTATGTTGAAATTCTGAAAGTTCCTAAAGTAGGAATTTATTAACTAGTCAATGATAATTTATATATTTAAAATCCCATATTAATACTACAAAAATAGATTGTTATAAGTAAATCTTTCCTCCCACTTGCCCCTGTAGATAACATGGAATTCTGTGCTTTCAACTTAAGGTGCTATTGAGGGTAGAGAATTTGTTATGGCTATTCCTTTGCGGAGACAGTAATCACATTTTCTGGCAGGAGAGTTTTCCGACATTAGTTAATGTGGCTTCAGGTTAGGTTCAGAGGGTTTGTCTCAGTCAATTTGGGCTGCTGTAACAACATACTGTAGACTGGGTGGCTTAAGCAACATTTATCTCTCACATTTCTAGACGCTGGGAAGTCCAAGATCACGGTTCTAACAGATTTAGTTTCTTCTGAGAGCCTACGTCTTGATTTGCAGATGGTGGTTTTCTTTCTATGTCCTCACATGGTGGAATGGGAGAGGGCTCTGGCTCTTCCTCTACTAATAAGGGCACTGATCCCTTCAGAGAAGCTCTATTCTCATTACCTCATTCAACCTAATTAGCTCCCAAAGGCCCAACCTCCTAATACTATCACATTGGGGATCAGGGCTTCAACGTATGATTTTTTTCAGTGGGGCAGGGGGTGGGGTGGGGGACACAAACATTCAGTGATAAGCAGGGTCACAGAATCAGAAAAAAATCTAATGGTTGTAAAATATTTTTTAGGGTTTACTGTCTCCTTTTTCATTCAGATATGCTTACCACCTTCAATGAGATGTAAACATTCAGAATAGAAACAAAATATAAGTGCTCATATTTACCTTTTAAATATTGGGGGAGTATGAAAATCATTATACTAGAAAAGCACAGGAAATATATTTGAGACAAAATAAAGTAGAGTTAATTCTTAAACCAGAAGATAAATATTGTTGGGTAGGCAGAAATGTCCAAGTTGTTCTAAAGAGTTTAAGTAGCATTTTCTAAGGCTGACATGATGCCACTGTAATTAGAAACAGGTGCATATAAATTAGAAAAGAGAGAAGACTAAAAAAGAAAAAAGAAAAGAGAGAAGACTAATTGTTAGTAATGAACCTTTTAAAGTAAAAACTTTACTTAACGAAATGCATAATTAAGCATCAGTGGCCAAAAAGATGGACAATCTTCTTTCACTTGCAGTAGATTTGGCTTAAGTTGAAGCCTTATTTGTCACTAGTGCCAAGAACATCATCACATAGCGCCAGCTATGTATAAAATCGATCAAAACAACAGTTTTAGAATGATGACTTTAATATTCATTAAAAATGGGGACCATTTTTTGATTTGAAAGTGAAAGGGAAATATTGAGAACATTACACCCAGGATATAGCATCAGATAGCAACTATAGGATTCCTATAAGCAAAAAGGACATCCCTCTTTCTTGGAGCTAAAAAGAGCTGTTCATGAAGGATTTGCATCTTTTTGTATAGTTTGAGACATCTACTATTACAGTGATTATCAGCCTTGGTTTCACATTGAATTACTTGGGGAGCTTTTACAAATTCCTATGTTCAGGCTCATTCTAGGCTAATTAATCTGAGTGTCCTTTTGTAGGGGTGGAGCATCACCCAGGCCTGGGCACTTTTTAGAGACCCTATAGGTTCTAAGTCCTGGGAAAGGCCATTTGTAGAGTTTTCTAATGGATAATAGAATATCCTTTGTTTTTCCCCTTTGCCAGGAAATCCTTTGCCCATCTTACCCTCAGTTATTTATCCTTCACAGCCCAACCCAGCTGCCACTTGCTGGGAAGCTTCCCCAAAATTAATCAGTTGAACTCCTCTGTGTGTCTCCAGTGTAGTTTGTAAATAATTATCATTGTCCTTCCTTAGCACATTTTCAGCATTTGTAAATTATGCCTGTCTTTTGTCAACCCTTAAAAATTCACAGGTTAGTAGAAAAGTTAAATTCAGGGAACCAATTTAGCTTTATGTTCCAGTGGCTAGCAGAGTGCTTGATAGGTGCTCAGCTATACACACGTGGAATTGTTTGATGGAAAATCCTTGGTGACTTCTGCTTCAGTGACATACACATTTGATATATTCATGTGATGTTATATGTATTCAGTCATTTTGAATATATGAATTCAAAATTTATGCCATTTATATATTGGCAGAGGTAAGAGAGATGTGTTATGTAAAACGTGAACTTGTTTGACTTAAAACCTTTATTTTTCAAATTTGTGATACAGTTTAGCAAGTTCTTAGCACCATCAAAACTTAGAAGAAATGTTCAGTGTTTATGACTTCAAATCAATAATTTTCTGCTTATTTTCTTGTGTTCTGTAACCCACAGAATAAATGTTATATTTCAGTTCATGTCAGAGGAGAAGTATTAACCACAAATTTCTGCTTTGGTTTAAAGAAGTGCATTTCATTTTTTTCCTATTGCGACATAAACATTTTCACATAAGAGTCAACTGTCTTGCACTTGAGAAGGGGATATGGTATGTTTCCAGAACAGTATAGAGTTAGTTTTTTATTTCAGTGGGAAAAATATTGTCATAAGCTAAAAATAAAAGATCTCATTAAGAATAATAAACTACTTGTAAAATTATTAGAAAGTCATTTTTTAAAATTATTTAAAAACCCTCAATCATCTGATATAGAGTGATGGTACATCCATAAAATGGAGTAGTTTCTAGAAATGTTTGGAGTAAGCTATAAAATATGCTATTAATTAAAAATGTAAAATGCACGGGACGCCTGGGTGGGTCAGTCAGTTGAGCAACCGATTTCAGCTCAGGTCATGATCTCACGGTCTCTGAGTTTGAGCCCCTCATCGGGCTCTGTGCTGACAGCTCAGAGCCTGAAGCCCGCTTTGGATTCTGTGTCTCCCTCTCTCTCTCTGCCCCTCACCAGCTCACGCCCTGTCTCTCTCTCTATCTAAAAAATAAGTAAACATAAAAAATCTTAAAAAATAATAAAAATATAAGATGTAGAAGAATGTGTACTGTAAGTTTCTTCTCGGGTAAGAAGTATTGGCTTGAGTGTGTGAGTATGTATGTGTCTGTGTGCGCTGCTAATATTTTCAAAAAGAAACAATGCAAGGATAGCCAAAAACTAATAAAAATGATTATATACAGAGATGTGAAGAAAATAGTGCCGAAGAGATACCAATGGAGGCTAGGCTTCTGTCAAAGCGCTTTGTTTTATAGTTTTGGCTTGGGAACCATATAAGCATTTTGTGTCATTGAGAAAAAATTAATTTAAAAAGAAAGCAAGAAATCTATCTGGAAAACTGGTAACAAACAGAAACTAATAAACTTAATTCTATATTATAGAAAAC
>NW_027533010.1:242291-377269 GCF_008692635.1 Crocuta crocuta | reverse complement strand
CAGAGCCCGACGCGGGGCTCGAACCCACGAACCGCGAGATCATGACCTAAGCGAAAATCGGACGCTTAACCGACTAAGCCACCCAGGCGCCCCCCCCTTTTTTTTTTAAAAAATTTTTTTTTTGTTTATTTATTTTTTAAAGAGAGAGAGCACAGTGGGCAAGAGGTAGAGAGAGAGGGAGGCACAGAATGCGAAGCAGGCTCCAGGCTATGAGCTGTCGGCACAGAGCCCGATGCGGAGCTCTAACCTACAAGGTGTGAGATCATGACCTGAGCAGAAGTCGGACACTCAACCAACTGAGCCGCCCAGTGACCCAGATTTTCAGTGTTTTTAAGACACAATATTTTAAAATGATTTTAACCTTTACAGCACTAGTGAGATATAAAGACAAAACCACAGGGAAGTTTTAAACTGCCTTCAGTGGTATTGTAGCTGGTAATGTTGGCATTGTTACTTTATTATTAAGGGATACATAGGTAAATAGATAGGATAAAACAACCAAGATATTCACAATAAGAAAAAAAAAAAGATAAAATCAAAGACGGTAAATAAAAATCCTGTATCTGGGGCACCTGGGTAACTTAGTTGGTTGAGCATCTGACTTTGGCTCAGGTCATGATCTCACAGTTTGTGGGTTCGAGCCCCACGTCAGGCTCTGTGCTGACAGCTCAGAGCCTGGAGCCTGCTTTGGATTCTGTCTCTTTCACTCTCTGCCCCTCCCCCACTGGTGCTCTGTCTGTCTCTCTCTTTCAAAAATAAACATTGGGGCGCCTGGGTGGCTTAGTCGGTTAAGCATCCGACTTTCGCTTAGGTCCTGATCTCGCGGTTCGTGGGTTCGAGCCCCACGTCAGGCTCTGTGCTGACAGCTCAGAGCCTGGAGCCTGTTTCAGAGTCTGTGACTCCCCCTCTCTCTGACCCTCCCCTGCTCACGCTGTCTCTCTCTCTCTCCTAGAAATAAATAAAACATTAAAAAAATTTAAAAAAATAAACATTAAAAAATCCTATATTTGTTAACTTGGACATATATGAGCTTATGTATTTATTTATATTTTTGTATCTGAAAATACGTGTTTTCTAGGTTTGCACACTGAAAAGCCCTAGAAGTAATGACCACACAGTCACAATTACTATTCTATGGGCATCTAAATATCATTTTTCCATTAAGAAACCAAACAAACCAAACAAAGAGGGCTGTTTAGAGAAATGACAGATTGTAGGTCGGGGCAGGAATTGTACAAGATGAGCCTGGGACATCTTGTCAGAACAGATAAGAGAAAGCTATTCGAGCATTTTATGATCATGTCAAAATTATACAGGAGCCAATCGGAAGGGCTCCCACTGGCCAAAGATGGGGCAAAAGAATAACGATCACAGTGCAGTGTAACAATAATACACACAAATGAAACTAAACAAGCATAAAAGCAAAAACACAACACCTTTTTAACACCTTTGGAGGTTGCTAGGGTATCAAATCATTGTTTTGAAAATTGATGAAAGGAAGGATTCTCTCTCATGCAGTTTTCTGTATACACTGTATGTCAGAATACCTAAAAATTTATATAAGATAATTTCTTATTTATAGAAAAATCATTGCTCTTAAAGGCAGAGGGAATGCTATTTCCATGTTGTAAGCTCTAATGAAATAACAGGCTAAGGCAACAATCACAAATAATCATTAAGTGAAAGGTTGATGGGGAACTTGACAAATGATGTACCATCTTATTTTTTAAGAGAGAGAGAGAGAGAGACTGTGTGAGCAGAGGAGGGACAGAGAGAGAGGGAGAGAATCCTAAGCCGGCTCCAAGCCCAGAGTGGATCTCCTGTGAGATCATGACCTGAGCTGAAATCAAGAGTAGGAGGCTTAACTGGCTGAGCCATCCAGGTGCCCTGTGGATGGACCATTCTTAATTGTGGACAGGAAGGGGACAAATGGAGGCATGTTCCTCTTGAAGTAAAACAATAATCAACATCTCCCTGGATGAAGTATTCTTCACCAAAAAACAAAAACAAAAACAAAAACAAAAAAACCCAACACCCCACCTAATTAATAAAATAAACCCTTTCTTTCTAATTCCAGGCTTTAAGAAATACAGAGGATAGAGAAACATATTAAGTGCCATTATAAGAATCCAATTAGCTAAATACAAAATGGAAAAATTCTGTAGACAATGACCCAATTTCTTCCATAAAGAGCATTTAAAAAAATAAGAGAAGAATGTGATAGATTAAAAAGTACCTTTTTGAGATTTACCAACCAATTGGATCTTGATTATTGATTTGTACCAGAAACTCAAAAGGCGTTTTCAGACAACTGAGGGACAATTGAATGTGGGCTGGTTACTAGTTGGTGTTAAGAAGTTATTGCAAATTTTGTTGAGTGTGTTAATGATACAGTGATATATTGCATATAGTACTTTTCTGAGATATATATTTTATGTATTGATGAGTATTTATGGGTAAAATGACAGGCTTTGTAGAAATTGCCTTAAAATAACTTAGGAAAAAAGGTGAAATTGGAACAGCAGAAAATTAATAACTGTTTGAGATGGTTGCTTGGTATATACATTCATTAGACGATTCTTTCTACTTTTTAAAAAAATATTTGAAATTTTTCCTATAAAGTTAAAATATATAACACTCAGCATGATCAATTTTCATTAGGTTGGAAGAAGCTATTAATTTTTTTTAGACAAAAAACAGTGGGTCATTAGCAATGTAACATCTTTTATCGTCTTTTGACCCTTATATATAGCAAAACTTTTTTGATTAAGAAACTAAAATATTTTAATTAAGAAATTATTATCATAAGGCAAACCATGAGAGACTCTTGAATGCTGACAAAAACTGAGGACTGATGGATGTGGGGGGGAGGGGGGATGGGCATGGAGGAGGACACTTGTGGGGATGAGCACTGAGTGTTATGTGGAAACTAATTTGACAATAAACTATTTGTAAAAAATAAATAAATAAATAAAAAATATTAACCTTGAAAAAAAAGGAAATTATTATCATATAATTATTATTATTTAAAAAATGTTTTTAACGTTTATTTATTTTTGAGACACAGAGAGACAGAGCACGAGGTGGGGAGGGGCAGAGAGAGAGGGAGACACAGAATCTGAAACAGGCTCCAGGCTCTGAGCTAGCTGTCAACACAGAGCCCAATTCTGGGCTCGAACCCACAGACTGCGAGATCATGACCTGAGCCGAAGTCGGCTGCTTAACCAACTGAGGCACCCAGGTGCCCCAAATTATCATATAATTATTAATAACAATGAGAAGGAAGCAAGTCACACTGAGCATTTTTTAGAACATAGATTTAACTTCGGCTTTTATCATTTAATGGTGTTGTTTACTGAAGTAGACCAATTCAGTAGAAAAGAGTGGCATGATTAATGATGGTTACTCCGGGTGTAGGATGGTGGTAGCATGAGTAATGCATTTTTGCCTTCACTGGAAGATAGCCCTTCTCTGCTCCCAGATGCCTCAACACTCTCATGATCTCATGATGGAACATGTGATCTGTGACTATATGTCAGGATTCTGGAATTGCAAAGATGAATGAGCTTCTAGATACTAAGAATTTATAATCCCATCTCTAACGCAGTCTTGTTTATAATTTTGGGCAGATGATTTCTCCATTAGCCACCATACATTTGAGATAGCTTTTTTCTGGTAGTGACTTGAAATGCCACTTCATCTCAGTTTTTTTCCCCATCTATGTAGAATGCCAATGAGATCCATGCATATACAGCTTCCCGACATGGGGGAAGAATGAAACTAACTGGAAATATAATAGGACTCAAAGAGGCCATTTTGGACTTTTTATGATTGAGCTTAATCTAATTTAAACCAAATGTCCATAGGCACTCTTGAGTTAATCATTTGAAGTACCCAAATGATATGACATAATGCAGAGTTTAAGAACTCTCAGACGATAAATAAAAACAAACACTAAAAAAACCACTAGAGATTATATTGAGAAAAGGACAATTTTGTTGCACAATTTCTCAGTTCTTCCCAAATCATAGTCTTAAACAATGTATAGGTTGTTGGGAGGGTTGATTGCTATAATTGATAGAAAAAATATAGTCAGTTTGATTGACATAAAATATATCAAATTTTAGGGAATGAAACATGATAATAGGTGAATTAAGATAGAATTTAGAAGCAGGACCATTTTATTTTTAATTCCAAATCTGTGTTACAGATACTTGGTTGACTTGCAATTTACGATGTTTTGGTTGTTAACAAAATGTGATGACCAATTATATAACCTATAATTGCCTCCAGGGTGTGTCATCTTCATTGCTTTCAAGTGCTTTTACTTTTTGAGCATATTATAAAAGTTATATATCTTTAAAATTAACCACATCAAAATGAAATGTTGAATTAAGTGTGACCTGGAGGTGGTTTTAGATGGGTGCCTCTTTCACAGCCCGTTTATTTATTTTTACTTTTATTTTTTAATATAATTTTTGTCAAATTGGCTTACACACAATACCCAGTGCTCATCCCAACAAGTGCCCTCCTCAGTGCCCATCACCCATTTTCCTTCCCCCAACTCCCACAATCCACCTTCATTTTGTTCTCTCTACTTAAGAGTCTCTTGTGGTTTGCCTCCCTCCCTGTTTTTATCTAGTTTCCCCTCTCCCTTCCCCCATGGTCTTCTGTTAAGTTTCTCAAGATCCACATATGGGAGAAAACATATGATATATGTCCTTCTCTGACTGATTTATTTCACTCAGCATAATACCTTCCAGTTCCATCCACGTTGCTGCAAATGGCAGGATTTCATTCTTCATCATTGCCAAGTAGTATTCCATTCTATATATAAACCACATCTTTGTCCATTCATCAGTCGATGGACATTTAAGCTCTCTCCACGATTTGGTTATTGTTGAAAGCACTGCTATAAACATTGGGGTACATGTGCCCCTATGCATTAGCACTTCTATATCCCTTGGGTAAATTCCTAGTAGTGGGTCATTGGGTAGTTCTATTTTTAATGTTTTGAGGAACCTCCACACTGTTTTCCAGAGCAGCTGCACCAGTTTGCATGCCCACCAACAGTGCAAGAGCGTTCCCATTTCTCCACATCCTCGCCAGCATCTGTAGTTTCCTGATTTGTTCATTTTAGCCACTCTGACTGGTGTGAGGTGGTATCTCAGTGTGGCTCTGTATTTCCTCATAGCCCATTTAACTTTGTTAGGTTGAGGTATCACTGTTTTAAATAAAATTTATTTTCAGTGCAATGTGTGAAAGGAAGTATGCATGATTTTCTGACCTTTTATCTTATTTTGGGTATACATAAATGGAATTTCTCAAAGTAATTTGGGTATAATCTACACATTTCTTATCTTCTGTAGAGCATAGAAGAACAATTCTTTATCATTTTTCCTTTACTTTTGAACTACTGCAAATGTTAGCTCATTATTGATTATCTAAATTAGCCCCACAGGATACTATCTTCATATTGTACCTTATGTTTCTAACTAAATGTATGTTATATATTAGAGATTTCAAGGAGAGCTTTTAGAGTTGACTGCCAATAGCTAAAGTTACTTTGTTTTAGATGTGATTAATGTAAGCCTAATCCTAGAAGACCAAATCATGACATAGTAGGTGAAAAAAGGGAACCGATATTTTTGAGTACTCGGTGCCGGGAGATTTCCAGAATCATCTCTCTCCTATAATCTTTATGATCACTGTGTGAAAAGGATACTAATAACCTTTCTACTTCACATGAATAGAAATGAGGACCTGAGAGATGAAGTAACTTCTTAAAGTTTATACAGCTCACAACAAGTCTGTCTTTCTCAGTAGAGTTTTCTAAATGAGGGGCGCCTGGGTGGCTCAGTCAGTTAAGCGTCCCACTTCTGCTCAGGTCATGATCTCACAGTTATTGGGTTCGAGCCCTGTGTTGGGCTCTGTGCTGACAGCTGGAGCCTGAAACCTGCTTCAGATTCTGTCTCCCCTCTCTGCTTGTGCTCTTGTCTCTCTCTCTTTCAAAAATAAATAAACATTAAAAAATTTAATATTTTCTAAATGAAAATATCAGATGGATCCTTCAGAGACCTCATATGTAATATATTTTGTGAAATCTGTATTCAGAGATGTTAGATATGGTTGGCAGATATTTTTCATAGACTGTGGTGTGAGTTTTCGTCATTCTCCAATTTTGTTCTGGAGGGGTTTTTTACTTTGATTTTAAACACACAGACTCACTTAAGTACTTTTTCATCATTTTCCTGGTTCATCAAGTTCTCAGTAATTTGTATTATATACTAGTTTAATTTTTTCAAGTCCTAAACATAGTTTTCCAAATAACATAAAATATGAAGTGTAACATATTGACCATATTGACCATATTTTTCTCATTCTCCATCCCAGAAGGAACACAGTGCTTCAGTTCATACTTGCTATTATTTTGCAGGGGACAACTACTATTTTATCTAATGAAACAAAATAATGAGCTAGGCAGCTAGGAGTTTGTCTTGTAATGACTGATGCTCTTATCGATACCCGACTCCCCCAAAGTCTGGGGCATATTAATACACTTCACTGAATAATTTCTGAGTCAGGTAAGCACTACCATACACCAGATGTTTCTTCAAGCTGCTTGGAAAAGGCAGAAAGAGGTCATGTGATTTCCAGTGACTGCTTCATCAATAATATGGCACCTAGATTGATAGTCTAAATTTTAGACTGCTTGAATATATGAAATTCATTTATAAAATTTACAGAGTCTATTACGGAGAAAAAGAATAACACTTCCACTTTGAAGGGATTAGTGCCTTTTCAGAAATAGAAGTGTCTGATATTTATTTTAGTTTCATTTTAATACCCTCCACTAGAGTTAGATTATTAAAGAATTTTCCTAGGATCTAGAACTGTAGCTAAGGTGAGTTCTAGGTACGCAGTTCATTGTTTTGGTTACCATGGTCTGATTAGTCCCTAAACTAATAAGTGATCAGCAGGGTACACTGATGATACGCTGATGATTTTTGTGGTTTGAAAAATTATTTCTATACTATAAATGCAAACCACGACAATTCCTTTACGCTTGAGTTTTTCTGGAACCTTGAGGCTAATTAATTTTACCATGCTTCTCAAGTCTATCATCCTTGGTTGCCACTCACAAAGTGTCTATTTTCTCACATACTTTACACTTTGCACTGCCTTGTCCTTCCCTACCTCTTGCTCTGTCCTTTTGTTACTGATTTCTTTCCCAACTCTTTCTACTGGGACCTGTGGGACTCTTTCCTAGTCAACACATTCATCGATCTTCCTTACACATTTAACTCAGGAAATAACTTCTGGGTCTTCTAGGTCCTTTTAAGATAAGGCCTACAAGAACCACTTAGCCGGATGACTGATACCTTACCTTGATTCCCTGTTTCTAGTGAATACTAAATACAGAATTTAAAGTTTTTTAAGCCTATATTAATAAGCTAATTTCTCTAATTGAAAAAATCTCTATGGACAAAGCAGTTTTGGTGTGTACCAAACTTACTTGAACTCTTCTTAAATTCTCCTATTCTACATGCACCGCATATAAATAATTTCAAAACAAATGGCCTTCAATGAAGTTGCCCTTTTCTGTCACTGTGTTTGGTGACACTATTTCCCTGCACTAGAATATAATTCTCTACTTTTCCCTACTTTTTAAATCCTAACATTCTTTAAGATCCAGTAAACATTTCACCTTCTTCAAGCTACTTAGACACAACTAATTTGAACCAGACATTACTCCCATGGTACTTTGATTATACTTTGTATTCTTCTACACGATCTATCTGGTATTATATTTGCTATGGGCTCCTATTTGTTTTCCACTTGGTTGCAAGATTTTTAGGATGAGGGACTTGACGTAAGTCATCTTTGAATCTTTGAGATGATAGTTCTGATTTGGAGTCACAGCAGGTGTCTTAGGAATATCTTGCTGGCTGGGGACAGAACAGCACTGAAAAGCACTTAACAAGAAGGTTATTGTAAGGACAACTGGTAAAATCACACAGAAATATAAATATAGACCCTAGAGTATGTACAAGACTCTTGGGAAATGTAACTGGGAAAACATTAGAAACTAAGGTTTTTGTTTTTATCTCTTTCTCTGTGTCCCTCAGGGGATGCCTGGTCTCTCTCATTTCCATCTCATGTTTTTTTCTGTCAAACCAGCTTCCTCTATATTTGATGGCACAATGCCTCCGCTGTTCTAGCCTGGACCATACACAACTTGAATCTCTCAGCTTTTATCACGAGCTGGCAATTTCTTTGTAGTCTCTTACCTCAGATTTCCAAGAGAGGGTTCTTGCAATTCATGTTTTAAGCCCAGCCATAATTTATTGTGGATTGCCAGGCAGACTAAGAACTGGCTGCTCTTCAGACGGATGTATTCCCTGGTCTAAAGAGCTGTATAAGCAGAGGAAGCTGTGGGAGCACGTAAGATACAAAGCATGACCATTAGTGTTATCGGGCCTGTTGGAAGATTTGGTTCTGCCAGAGATCTTAACATAATGGATCTTCTACAGATAGTTATGGAATTGCTCTAAATTGGACAGAATTTGGCTAAACTCTTACCACAAAAATTATTTTTTTCTTCTTTAAGAGTATGCTTAGAATAAGATATGTCATTAAGTACTTATCCATTCAAAGTTAATTAACACTAATCATTTTCTATTTATAAAATTAACTTGTTCCTACACAGTTTTGTGACTGCATGCTAAATACATCTACATTTGTAAATGAAAGTTCTTTGAAATGGTGCATAATAATTTCGCCCTTTAAGTTCTAGATTTTAAAAGTGTAGTAATTTTGGTCCTGAATTTCTTTCTGAAGATCAGTATCAGATTGGAAAGTATGAACATGGAAGAAAGTCTATTAGTTCACATTATCTGCATGTTTTTTTACTATATTGCTTTGTACTGAAATTTAGAGAAGTACTATGGAATTTCCACATTTAGAGACACTGCTGTTAGAGCAGGAGAAATAAATAAAACAAATAATAATAATATTTACAAAGTTGTGATGGTTGAATGAGAATGTTTGCGTACAACATAGAAAGTATTCAACAGATGACATTATTTTCAAACACATAGTTATCACATTGGTTCCCTAAACTACCAGTTTCTTCATTTTGCTCTCTTGAGCCCTTCTTTCTTTTCACATTTTAAAATGTTCTCTTGCGGGGTGCCTGAGTGGCTCAGTCGGTTGAGTGTCCGACTTCGGCTCAGGTCATGATCTCGCGTTCCTGGGTTCGAGCCCCGTGGCAGGCTTTGTGCTGAATGCTTGCTCAGAGCCTGGAGGCTGTTTTGGATTCTGTCTCCTTCTCTCTCTGCCCCTCCCTCGCTCATGCTTTGTCTCACTCTGTCTCTCAAAAATAAATAAATGTAAGAAGAAAAAAAATAAAAATAAATAAAATGTTCTCTTGCTAAATTATCCAAAACGTTGTGCCATCCTCTTTAGAATATCCTTTTAAGACTTTACAGTCTACTTCTGTGTCTTTGCTGTTTATTTTCTTCCCCTCTTGGAATGTCCTGCATTCTTTTTTTAACTTTGATAAATTCTGTACTTGTTCAAGGGCCATTTCAAATAATTCAGTTTTCAGGAGAGCTAGTGTAGCAGAATGGAGCAAGTCTAGATTCTGATGTCAGAACACTTGGGTCTGAATTCTTACCTACAGGTTATATGACCTTGAACAGGCTGTATACTTTTATTTTATTCGTCTGCAAAATGGGGATAAGAATATTTTTGCTATAAAATCTTTCACGTGTACCCTAGCCCACGGGGACATTTTTCTTACTGATTTTTCTTCTTAGACTGTGAATGTAATGGTATGATATCTCATGTTTTTCTTTTCTTGCCTTTATGTTGGCCCCATTTCATGTGAAAACTATGGTTTTATATTTTTGAGGAACATATTAAGATAAAAAAATGTTCTTCATTTTTAGAAGACTAGATTTTAACAGTTGGAGTTAGCAGCAACCCAGACGACCATCATTCAGTAGTGAGGCTTGTTTAAACTGCAGGACTTCGGGGACTGTACCTTTTCTGTGATCAAGCGTCCTTAAGGTAGTCTTGACCTCTGCAGAAAGCCAGTCTTGTGATTCATGGCAACTGCCACGGTGTTCTGAGTTTAGTTTGATGAAAACACTGGGAGGAAAGAGACCAAAAGGAGCCTTTGCTCCCACTGTTGTAGCATGAATTATTTGGCTGGATAATTAGGTCTAAGTGCTGTCGTTATAGAGATTAAAGGCAGCTGTAACACTTGCTGAGGTTTCCTCCTCGTTGAGGTACCCGCTGCCTCCAAGAGCAGCGAGGCAGGCTGCTGAGGATAATGGTGCTGCAGGCTCTAAGTGGCTTCCAAGCGAGAGTGGGATGCAACTGCTTGATTTAAGTAACAGCAACCGAAACAAAGACTATTTAGGCTGCAGGGAACACCATAAATGTGTATGCATTATAGCGGGTATAGAATCTTGATATTTATCACAACATTGTTGTTCTGTTACAGTTAATGGTTTCATAGGAATAAAGAGGTTTTTAAAAATTTTTTTTCCTTATAGGTAGCTGAGTAGAATAGTGACTGGCTTATATCCCATTTCCTTAAAGAGATTCTAGCTTCTTGTATATGTGTCCTAATAAAAAATTTATCGCCAACTAGTTACTTCTTTATGTCGCAGCCAGGTGTCCTAGAGGTGTGACTAAACATCTACTCCATTACCTGTCTCTGGTGACCTCCCTTTCTGGCTACCGTTTATGAAAGGCAAAAAGTTACCAGGACTGAGGGTCATGAGTCAGCTGTCAGCCCTGCCACTTACTAGGTGAGCCCGCTCTATAGCCTCTCTGCATCTCAGTGTTCTACCCTGTAACCATCAGAGGATTCCTAGGAGAATTAAGTGAGTAAATGCTTAGAAAAATGCCTACGAGATTATACTCTATTATAGTTGCTCTTAATGTTCTTATTACTGAGCACCTATGGCAGCTGGCTTTTAATCCATATAAGAACTGTCTGGGAAGTAGAGTTATCATAATGAAACAGACATGGAAATTCTGGTTTAGCAACATTAAAACACGGATGCAAAGACACAGCTAGTAAATAGATGGTGGGGCCAGAATTCAATGCTAGCCTGACTCTGCTCTTTACAACCACCATGGTTTGTTTACTAGGGTCTGTTTACAAAAATTTCTTCACTATGTACTATATGCTAGTCCTTTTTAGTTTGTGCCATTTATGACACTCTCCCCAACTAACATGTAAGGAGTCCGTATCTTCCAACTTGCACTGACTGCCTGCAGTAACGCTGAGCTTAAAATCAGCATTTGCTAATTCCTGCTGATGTACCTAAAGTATTAGTTCCAGAGAAGTCACTTCACAGTGTCATACACTTGTTATGGATCCCACCTCTGTGCTCTGGAGGTCATGGTCAGTGAGTAAAGGGGGCGGGGAACTGGCTCAGCAGTCAGGCTGGGACTTCCCTTGACCGACCTCTCTTTGCGGTCCCTCTTCAGGTGTTCAGTTCGGGCAGCTCAGAGGAGCTTCATTCATTCCTCCACTCACCTTGTGCTAACAGGTAGAAAGAAGGTAGACCAGAGTATGAAACTGTTCACACTTTACATTTAGTTGAGTAAACATATAATTTGCTGAGATATCAGTATTTCCAAATTTTGGACTTGAGTATGTACAGGGAGTGGAGGTCCAACTGCTACTGTGTTTAGAGCCAAAGACCCAGTATGTGTATAAGCACCTCTGAACACCTTCCAGGCTGTGGAAGAAAGTCCACTATGTGTCCCTGAACTTTCAAGTAGTTGGGTGGTCTTGACTGCAGCTGTAGCTTTGGAATTATCATCATATTTAACCTCACGTAGGCCCCTGGCACAGTGAAACCATTTGAAATGACAATGAGGCAGTCACTTTAATGCTATGGGTTTTATTTTCTCATTGTGAAAGTTTGTCTTTGTAAGATATGGATTGTTTCCTTGATATCTTTTCAATGATTCCCTGTGAGCTGACCCCAGATTTTAAACTGTAGTGAATTAAAAATTATCTAAAGTGGGGCGCCTGGGTGGCTTAGTCGGTTAAGCATCCGACTTTCGCTTAGGTCATGATCTCGTGGTTCATGGGTTCGAGCCCCGCGTCGGGCTCTGTGCTGACTGCCAGCTCAGAGCCTGGAGCCTGTTTCAGANGAGCCCCGCGGCGGGCTCTGTGCTGACTGCCAGCTCAGAGCCTGGAGCCTGTTTCAGAGTCTGTGACTCCCTCTCTCTCTGACCCTCCCCTGCTCACGCTGTCTCTCTCTCTCTCCTAGAAATAAATAAAATTAAAAAAAATAATAAAAAAATAAAAATAAAAATAAAAATTATCTAAAGATATTTCTAAACACTGAAGAGAGGGAAAAAATTTAGAAGAATCATTTCATAAAAATTATGACAAATGTTCTGGGCCAGAGAAAATATTTGGAGTTTAAATATATGATAACTAGAAAATAAAATTTTTTTTTTGTTTTTTGTTTTTTNGTCTTTGAACATATTGGAAAATAAAATTATTTTCAGATCTTTGAGTTTAAAATTTAAAAGCCTTTAAATTTTAAAATTTAATTCCTTTTCCCAAATTGTAATGGAATTTTGTATGTTTAAATAGCTAATAAACAGAAGTCTGAGTTAAAAGAAAAAAGGAGAAAATGATGGATTTCAGTTTAAAGATAAATTTCTGGGACATCACCCTTTGATTCACTGATTCTCATGTAATGAATACCTAAAGTAGCCTGCTACTTAATCTTTGAGAAAATTGGACTGAGAGCATATTTTGTACTTTAAAGTTACTTAGTGAATATTTGCCCCATTTTGTATTAATTGATTATAGTGATACAGACTATGATCTCAATTATAACAATGGTAATGACAGATGATAATAATTAGTCCTTCAACAGATGTTTATTGAGCACCTATTATTTTTCTAGGCACTGTTATAGATGTTGGGAGTACAGCAGTGAAGAAAATGACAAGTCCTTGACCTGAAGGCATTTACATCCTGGATAGGAGCGACAGAAAATAAAGAAATCAATATATGTCAGAGGCTGACAAGTGTTATGAAGCAAAATAAAGCAAAGTAAAGATAATGGGAGCGGGTCATTGCTTTATGATATGAGGCGAATAGGAAGGGAGATGATGTTTGTTGAGTACAGTCTATCAGGATTTTGTTTATTTTTTCTTGTTAATCCTCAGGACCCTAAAAGTTAGCATGTATTATTTTTATTTTGTAGATGGCAGCAGTAAGACCTGTGAAGGTGAAATGATTTGCCCAAGGTCTGAGAGATAGCAGATGCTCAAGTCAGAATCAAACCTCGGTCTTGTTGACTGTTCTCCACCACACTGTTCTTGTTGTCTCCTTGACATGAACATCTGAGAGGGAATATTTTTTATAGCACTTTTCAATATACAAAGTGTATTTCCATATATACTATTGTTTAATGTTCATAATAATCTAAAAGAAATAGTGTTATTATTGGACTGATTTTAAAGAGGAGAAAACCAAGACTCACAGAGATGAAATGGTTTCTCCAAATTAGAAAGTGGCATGTTCACAGGTCCTTGACTCCAAAGCCTTTGCCCTTTCTATAAGCTAAACGCCAAATTAGAAGGGATATTAGGAGTGCCGGGGTAGCTCAGTCGGTTGAGTGTCTGACTCTGGATTTTGGCTCAGGTCATGATCCCAGGGTTGTGGGATCGAGCCCTGCATAAGGCTCTGTGTTGAGCATAGAGCCTGCCTAAGATTCTCCCTCTCTCTTCCTCTGCCCCTCTCCTCTGCTCATGCACTATTTTTTTCTCTATAAAAAATTTAAAAAATTATATTACTGTGTGCTTAGGAGCATGACCTCTTGAACTGAAAGGCTGGAATTTGAATCCCAGTTTCATCATCGAGTAGTAGTTGACCTTGGAATTTTAAGTACTCTGAGCCTCAGTTTTCTTCTCTGTAAAATGGGTATAATAACGTGTTTAATTTATTATGAGGATGAAATGAGCCAACATATCTAAAACACTTAGAACAGTGCCTGGCACATGATGCTATATAAAAATTAGCTGTTAATACAATGTTGGGGAGACAAAAGTCACCTATAATTAAAAGTCATATGGGCTACTCTATAAATTTTAAATGATGTGGTTTTGACAGTAATTACAGCAGAAATTCAGAAAATAGGTGTGACGTACACATGTACTTGGCCTTCTGGATGCCCAGGAGTGTGTCAGAGTTTTCGACGCCCCCTATGGACATTTCTTTACCCTGATTTTCTAAGTTTTCGGTTAATCTACCATTTGTTCAAACCTTAACCCACCGCCTCAGGCAACTGTGATGTTAACCAATTTCCTCTGATTATTTCTGACTATCTTTGGGGGAAAATACTGTTCACATAGAGCTCGCTCTGAGTTGGGTCAGTAAAGCCTTTGAGTGAGGTCTTCTGGAGAGCCACTAGGTTGGTCAAATAATACCCATTCTAAGGGAATGGGGCTTTGGAAGAGCCACAAGCCATTCTTCTCTGTCCATTGGTTCCTATGCTGTTGTGTTTTTGTTTTCATTTTTTACCACGATGGTGTGCTGTTGGTTTTTAAGTCTGCTGCCCAGCTGGGGATATGGAGAGGAGAATATGGCAAGTTAAAATGCCACAAAACTTGTTCTTACTGAGATTCAACATTTTTTTTTTCCTGAATAAAGAGTCCTTAGATTGCTGTGAACAATTAATTTTCAGAGTTCTGAAAAAGTTGTTTTTTTAACGTTTATTTATTTTTGAGAGACAGAGCGTGAGCAGGAGAGGGGCAGAGAGAGAGGGAGACACAGAATCTGAAGCAGGCTCCAGGCTCTGAGCTGTCAGCACAGACCCCGATGCAGGGCTTGACCTCAGGAACTGTGAGATCATCTATGACCTGAGCTGAAGTCGGATGCTTAAGAGACTGAGCCATCCAGGCACCCCTGAAAATGTTGATTCTTTTTTTTTTTTTTAATTTTTTTTTTAATGTTTTTTTTATTTCTAGCAGAGAGAGAGAGACAGCGTGAGCAGGGGAGGGTCAGAGAGAGAGAGAGAGAGAGAGAGAGAGAGAGAGAGATACAGACTCCAAAACGGGCTCCAGCTCCGAGCTGGCAGTCAGCACAGAGCCCGACGCGGGGCTCGAACCCACGAACCGCAAGATCATGACCTAAGCGAAAGTCGGACGCCTAACCGACTAAGCCACCCGGGCGCCCCTGAA
Organism: Crocuta crocuta; assembly: GCF_008692635.1. Taxonomy (NCBI): domain Eukaryota; kingdom Metazoa; phylum Chordata; class Mammalia; order Carnivora; family Hyaenidae; genus Crocuta; species Crocuta crocuta. Next base: position 362,032 of record NW_027533010.1, on the reverse strand, counting down.
AATGTTGATTCTGATAATTTTTTAGTGTTCTTAATGCTTTGATGGAGAAAAGAGTTTTTAGAGGCTCTTATTCTATCAGTTTCATTGATATCACTGGTAATATTTAAATAACATAATGATTTGGGAGTAAACAGTAGTATTTGGGAAGCCATGGGATACAATTGATGGGGGGATGGGAGCAGATGTGCCCAGATTTATGGGAAAGAACTACGGACTTGAGCACTCAGCACACCGTGGGCAGACCAGCGTGTTTTCAAGGGAGGACTGGGTTGTTTTCTGTTTTGTTTTTGTGTATGTGTGTGTGAGTACATGATTGTGTCAAGAAAACTATTATACATTTAGAAAGACAAAAATGTTTTACTGTAGATCCATTTTCTAAGCACAGATCTTTTCCGACTTTCTTGAATCATTCTTGGGTTTGAGATCAGTCCAGCATATTCTAATAGCTTTTCAAGGAGTCATAGCATTTTGGAATCTGTATGTTTAAAGCAGAGAAGCAGTTGAATGCTAGGCCTCACATTCTGTCAGTAACAGAGACTGAGCCTGGAAAGGTCAGGAACACTGAGAAAACACCTGGGAATGCTTTTGTTCTCAAGTCAATAGCTTCTAACATTCATTGTTGAGTCTCTCCTTCCTTTCTCTTACTGCACAGTCTTGGGTATTTCTGGTTGAGCCACAGAGTAAATTCAGTCTTCTGCTTGTTACTCACTGCTTCCATTGTTACTATGCCTTTAATGGAGTAGAAATCACATAGTGCATCTCCTGTGTAGTTATACTAGTAATCAGGTCATGGTCAGATGCTTTATTCAATTCTAAGGAAATTGTCTATATTTCAACTTGATATGAAATATATCATGGAGCACAATGTAAAATACATTATCAGATGTTACCAACCACGATTCCCACCCACTTGCATGTCATTTAAAGACATATTTCCCATCCCTCAACTTTATTGACATCTATTTTACATATCATAAAATTTACCCATTTCAAGTGTGTAATTCATTGATCTTGAGTAACTTTACTGAGTGGTGCAACTATCATCATAAATCAATTTTAGGATTTCATCTTCCCAGTAGGATCTCTCGTGTCTATATACATGTTCCCTTTCCCACCGTCTGCCTCAGGCAACCACTGATCTGCTTTCTGTTTTTATAAATTCACCCTTTCTGGACATTTCATATAAATGTAATAATACCATATGTGTTTTTTTACGTCTGACTTCTTTCACTTTGCATAATGTTTTCAAAGTTCATCTGTGATATAGTTAGTTGCGTTAATGTAATCTTTATCTATATGAGTAATGTGAGTTGAAAACTTACCGGGCTTTTATCAAGTTAGTTAAGGATTTTGTTACTGGTAAGAACCATAGTTTTGCAAGATCACATTATATATTAGCATGGGTGATTTTGTGACAAATGTCATTGTTTCAAAAGCATACACACTGTTGTTTGTTTTTACTTGGTAGGTGGTAATTGTTCAAGCCAGAGTATACTTTCTCATTTCAGGAAATCTTTTCTAGGGTATAAACTTAGAAGTATTACTTAGGACAGCAGGCAGGGCCCTTGTTGATAGAACAGATTGCATTAGAATGTGAAATGGAACAGCTCATTTCTTCCAGGTTCAGCGGGGAAGTAGCCTCGTGTCGCTCTGGCCAGCTGTGCTGTGGCCCATGCCACTGACTGTGAAATTCATGAAGTCATCACCAGTCACTAGAGCCAGAGGGAAATGAGGATTTTAGGTTAGGTGGATAAGAAAAAAATGTATGGAGAATAGAGGCAGAGCTGCCCGGCTCTAGAGGGCATCTGGAGAGGTCTGATTACTGTCCTTACGTGGTACTGCCGTTTATTCTAAGCTGTAAAGTTAAACCTATTTATACATTCAGGTCTTTGGTAACACTTTAAAATCTTTAATGGCTCTCAAAAATAAAAAAAAAAAGGAATTAAAATGATAAGCTAGTAAGTTTCTGATTCTCAAGGGTAACTCATGCAGAATGTTTATGAACATTTACCAACCCAAAAGGTATGAGAGTGGTGGTGGGACACATATGCAGAATAATATAACGACCAGTGAAAACCCAAAGGCATGGAACTGATGCATCTCCTGCATTTGTTAATAGCTCCTTTAAGAACATTATATCTGAAGACCATAATTTAACATGGGGGTCTGCAAGACTTTGACTTTATACATCACTCTGGGAAGTATGACATTTTATTTGTATCCAATGACTAGTCTTTTAAGTTAATTTTGCTCCTTTTTGACTCAGTTTTACTGTATACCTATGAAACAATACCATTTAATGTGTCAGCTCCTCCAGCAGAACTTGTTGTCAGTTAAATAATGTCAGTTTTATATCCTGCCATTAGTTACTTTTAAAAGTTATTTGTTTATTCCTGTAACAGTTTGCTATTTTCATCCAATTTGTAGGAGTCAAGGTAAAACTTTGGAAGTTTTTTTCTGTCAAAGCTGAAACAGCTGACATTATTATGAATACTATCATTCATTCAGAAGGAAAAAAAGCAAACCTCAATGTTGTTAGTAAAATTGCTTGTTTTCATGTCATGTGCATGTGTATTTTGGTGCAGTACAAGGTCATGGTAAAAATAATGTTCTCATTAAATTGAAACCTGACTCTAGGATTGCTTGTGGTATAATATTCTATACAATAGAAGCTGCAGTTCTACAAATTTGTGTGATTTGTAATTATACAAATTTACAAATATTTTAATATAGAAACAGAACTATACTTTTTTTGTGACATAGCAAAATTTGAGTTTTAAAAATGTACTGTAACATGGTGATACATGTTTTTTTTCTTTTTGCTGTCCATATCAAATGGATTTTAGGGATCTTTAAGCCTTTGGAGAATTTCTTTGTAAATCAACTTAAGTTTAATTGCAATGATACAAAAACTTACTATACGCAAGTTCTACCTTTTGACTGCATTTTTGTCAAAACAAGTTGAAAGTTTTAATCAGAGTAGTTAATGAATGTAGTTCCCCAAATGTCAGTATTTGAAACTTTTAGCAAATTACAATTACTGCAAAACCTTAAGACATATAACTTTTTCCAGTGACAGAACTGAACAAATTAACTTATGATCTCAGATGGAGTATAAGATTTAAATTTGAAATTCTATAATTGCATATTGAAATATCTTGACTTATGAGGAGGATCTTTTGATGGAGCTTCTATTTTTAATTAGATAAATTTATATTTTATGCCAGAATGGAATGAAACTGAGAGCTATGGTTTTGCAGCGTCCAAATCTAGTAAAGCATTAAAAGAATTGTAAAAAGAGATGACTTCTTCCATTAGATTTGTCTGGCAAAAATATTTGTAAAGAAAAGCATTTTGAATGAAAGCAAAAAAGGCAGTACCTGTGAGAATATTGGGGTTGAAATATTGATATATTTTAGTATAAAATGATTGATAATATCCCCTATTTAGCAGAAATTGCTCTTTTTTAGCGTCTCAGCACATATACATAGTTTTTATTTTAAATTATAGTCTGCAAGGGGTGCTTAGGTGGCTCAGTTGTTTAAGCATCCAGCTCTTGGTTTTGGCTCAGGTCTTGATCCCAGAGTCGTGGTATCAAGACTGCATCAGGGTCTGTGATGAGCATGGAGCTTGCTTAAGGTTCTCTCTCTCTCTCTCTCTCTCTCTCTCTGTCTCTCCCCCCTCTGCCCCTTTCCCCTTTTTGTGCTCTCTCTCTCTCTAAAATAAAAAAAAATAATTAAAATATAGTCTATAAGAAGTGTCAATCAAGGATGTCGCTGTAAAAATGTTGAAGAAAACTGCAGGGAGTTTTATGAAAAAGATGGAAAAAGAATAAGATTATATAGGAAAATAAATTCTTCAGAAAAATACCAGGACACAGTATAAGAGAAAAATGTTATTTAAAATACTGATTAAGATGAGAATAATTTAAGCTTGAAGATTTTATTTGTTAATATTCAAATACTCAATATGAGTTTCTAAACTTTTATTTAATGTGCACAGATATGTTATTTTTATTTTCAAAAATAGTATTTGGATAGTACAATTTAAAGGACCGCTTAGGGGGTGCATGGGTGGCTTAGTTGGTTAAGCCTCCGACTCTTGACTCCGGTCATAATCTCGTGGTTCATGAGATCGAGCCCTGTGTTGGGCACTGTGGAGCCTACTTGGGATTCTCTCTCCCTCTCTCTCTGCCCCACTTCCCTGCTCATGCATGCGTGCACACGTTCTCTTTTTCAAAATAAATAAACTTAGAAGAAATAAATAAACAATAAATGACTAAAGTGTTTGGTAGTTTAGTAATATGCTGCAAGTAATTAGTTGGTAAATAATATTTCAGAAATTCATGTAATTTTATTTGTTTTTGTGGTCATTTCCCTCAAAGAAGTTCCAGCTTGGATGATTATTGATATGGCTACTTTGTGTATGGGGATATGATATTATATATATGGAATAATAGGGTATGGAACCTTTAAAGCTGGATCTTTTTCCACGTAGCATAATTTGAGATTCATCCATGTTATTGAACTTGCCATAATTTGTTTCTTTAATTGATGAACTGTGGTCTGTTAATTCATTAATGGTCCTTCTTATTCATTCACTTACTGAAGGATATTTGTGTTTTTCCCCTCTCAGATTGTGAATAAAGTTGCATAAATGTTTATGTACAGATTTTTTTATGAAGTAATTTTTTCTTTCTTTAAAGAAGTACTAGGGAGTACAGTTGCTGTGCTATATGGGAGGTATATGCTTAATTTTTTAAGAAACTCCCAAACTTTCCTGAAATATCAGTACCATTTTGCATTCCAATTAGCAATGTAAAAGAGTTTCAGTTGCTCTGCATCCTTGTTAGCATTTGGTATTGTTAATTTTTTGAATTTAGTTACTCTAATAGGTTACCGTGATATTTCATTACAGTTTTAATGTACATTTTCCTAACTGTGCATTAAAACCAATGGCATTGATTATGTTATCATGTGTTTGTCGTCTGTATGTCTTCTTTAGTGAAGTCTTGGCTCAGATATTTTACCTAATTAAAAATGGATTATTATCATTGAGTTTTGAAAGTTTTAAAAAATATATAAATTCTGGATATAAGTCCTTTGGGGAATGGGAATATGTTTTAACACATTATGTACACAAAATATGTATTTATTTGATTTTATCCAGAGGACTAATTTTCTTTATTTTTTTAAAAGTTTATTTATTTTGAAAGAGACAGTGTGAGTGGGGAAGGGGCAGAGAGAGAGTGAGGGAGAGAATTTGAAGCAGGCTTTGCATTGCCAGCACAGAGCCTGATATGGGGCCTGAACCCAAGAAACCATGAGATCATGACCTGAGCCAAAACCAAGAGCCAGATGCTTAACTGACTGAGCCACCCACTCACCCCATCCAGAAGGCTAGTTTTTAGTGCTTAACTACAGTACACATTACAGACTCCTCCTTTTTAGCACGGAAACCCCTGACTTTTTTTTCCCTCAATCAACTACTCAGTGAATTTTTCCACTGGCCTCTGTTCCTTTGTCTAGATTTGGACTTAACAACAACAAAAATCTGGTGGTCTTTAAGAATTCTTCGACAGTATAAATCTACTCTGATATCTCCTAACCAGGATGCCCTGGGGATGTTAATCAACCTTACAGAGAGTCTCCATTTACCTCACTATAAAATAAGGACATAATTTAGAACCTTTGTGAAAATTAAATAAGGTAATGGGTATAAAGTGCTCAGTTGGAGCCTGGAACATATTGGAAGTTCAATAAATAGCTCTCTGCTTTGGGCCGATTCCATATACCTTAATTGTATAATTTGTTTGTGCAAGTTAATGAATGCATAGGGTTCAAAGTTTAGAAAAATAATTAATCTGAAAGAAAAATATGACTTTTAATAATGGGGATTTTTCTGATTTCTTATATTCTTTGCTAGATACCATGGTTTTGTGACTGGCTGTTTAGGAAGTAGGAAAATTGGCTTGTCAATCTTATTATGGACAATTGCATAATTTATTTCCTTAGTGAACTCAATTAGAGCTACAGCCATGGATGGGAAGAGGCCAAAAAAGTGATTAGAGCTCATAAAGGCATTAGCAGTCCAATAATTCTATAATGAAGAGCAAGCAAGTGGTTCCACAATCATGGAAGAAAAGTAAGGTGCTTAGTTAAATAATTATTTGGTATTTAATCAAACACTATTTTTTTCTGACAGTAAATTGTTGTGATTTTATTAATCCAAAATAACTGGATTTGCTTAGATTTTCCTAATATAAATGTAAAGACTTTAAGGAATGTAGCATTTGTCTTTAAAAGTTATTATTTTTGGAAGTATCCAAGCATATCATTAAATTTGAAAGATAATGCAAAGAGGGGTAAACTTTAGAAAAATTGTTAATCCATGCAAAGGAAAAAGCCCCTAGTAGACCAATTTTGAGTCAAGATTCAAAGGGCCATTTGAGCGAAAAAGAGAGAGATAGAGACAGAGATAGAGATTTGTGTGTACGTATGTGTGGAGGGGATGTTGTTGGTGTGGGGAGGGAGGAGAGGGAGAGACGGAGAGGGAGAGGGAGAGGGAGAGAGAGAGAGAGAGAGAGAGAGAGAGAGAGAGGAACAGACACAGAGAGAAAGAAGTTAATCACTGTTTGGCTCATCAGTGGTTTATTGAACACTGGACTCACCTAGGGAAGGATGTTTACAAGATCTTGGATATTGATACTTGACTTCCACTCCCAGTCATTTTGATTTAATTGGTAAGGTGTTTTATCTGGACATTGGAAATTTAAAATCTACCCCAGGTGATTCTGATTTGCAACAAAATTTGAGAACAACTGGGTTAGACAGAAATGAAAAACAAAAAGTCTGGTTAAAGGTCACTTTTTTTTTTTTTTTTTGACCGCTATGTGGGAAGGAAACAGTGTTCCATAAGATTTTAAATTAAAACTTATCAGAAAATTGCTTAAGCATTCTGCCATAAATGTTAATTTCTTCCCTAAAGGAAGAAAAGTTTGGCCTGCATATCTCATTTGAGATAGCAGGAGTCAAGAAACTTAATTTCTTGACCTGTCTCTGCCTCTTACTGTCTCATTCACTAGCTGTGTTATACTGGGAGCTTTTTCATTAGCCTTTGATTTTCTTATCAGTAAGTGATGGCCTAGAGCTAGTTAAATTTTATAATATTTCCTAGCTTCACATTTCTGTAATTTTATAAAATAACAGAAATTATAAGGAGTACCATTAAATGAATAGGATAAAAAGTAGAAAAGACATAAATTAGTAAATCTTATTAAACATATATCTTTAATATACATAACTGGAATAAGCTGAGCCACCTTGGTGTTGGTGGCACTATGAAGTTGTATTTAAAACACACACATACACACACACATACTTACACTCACACATGCACACACACACATAAGCACACACGCTGAGAGAACTCCAACTCCAAAATTCTTTTTTTAGTATACTCGACACATAATATTACATTGGTTTTAGCTGTACAGCTTAGTGATTTGACAAGTTTATACATTATGCTATGTTCACCACCAGTATAGATACCATTTTTCCTGTTACATTGCTGAACAATATCATTGGCTACATTCCTTACACTGTGCCTCTTATTCCCATGACTTATTCAGTTCATACTGGAAACCTGTATCTCCCACTCCCCTTCATGCATTTTGCCCACCCCCATACTCCTCCCCTCTGGCAACCATCAATATGTTCTCTGTACTTATGGGTCTGATTCTACTTTTTGTTTGTTTATTAATTTTTTTTAGATTCCACTTTTAAGTGGAGTCATACAGTATTTGTCTTTCTCAGTATGATTTATTTCAGTTAGCATAATATCCTTTAGAGCCATCTATGTTGTCTCAGATGGCATGATCTTATCCTTTTTTATGGCTGTGTAATATCACCCTCCCTCCGTGTGTGTGTGTGTGTGTGTGTGTGTATGCTACATGTACACCACATTTTTCCTTATTCATTCATCTATTTTTGGACACTTAGATTGCTTCCATATCTTGGCTATTGTAAATAATGTGGCAATAAACATAGACATGTATATATAATTTCAAATTAGTGTTTTTGTTTTCTTTGGGTAAATAACCAATAGTGGAATTATTTGATCATACATTTCTATTTTTAAACATTTATTTTATTTTAATTTTTTTAAGTAAACTCTGCACCCAACACAAAGCCTGAGCTCATGACCCCAAGATCAAGAGTCACATGCTCTACCAGTTGAGCTTGCCAGGTGTCCCTCTGTTTTATTTTTTGAGGAACCTCCATACATTTTCCACAGTGGGTGTACCAATTTACATTCCCACCAATGTTTCCTTTCTTTCCACATCCTTGCCAACACTTGTTATTTCTTCTCATTTTGATTTTAGCCATTCTAACCAGTGTAAGATACAAACTCCAGAACTCTTTGAAGATTGAGAAAAGAAAGCTAATGATAAAACTGTCCTCCTCAATATACATATAAATGTCCTGAAAATACTCTTTATTATTATTTTTTGTACAGACATGTATTTTAATTTCTTTGGGTATATATCTAGGAAAGAAATTAGCAGGTCCTATAATACACATAGCCATTTTAAATTTACTCATCCTACTGGGTAGGTAATGGCATTTAATTTTGTTTTCATATTTCTCTTATAACAAATTATATTGAGCATATTTCCATTGCTTACTTGCCACTTACATAGCTTCTTGGTAAAGTGTCTGTCCAAATNCTTAGGTTCTTTCCATGTTTTGGCTATTGTTGAGAGTGTTGCTATGAACATTGGGGTATATGTGTCCCAATGCATCAGCACTCCTGTACATTGGGTAACTTCCTAGGAGTGCTATTGCTGGGTCACAGGGGAGTTCTATTGTTAATCTTTTGAGGAACCTCCACACTGTTTTCCAGAGGGGCTGCACCAGTTTACATTCCCACCAGGAGTGTAGGAGGGTGCCCATTTCTACACATCCTTGCCAGCATCTAGAGTCTCCTGATTTGTACATTTTAGCCACTCTGACTGGCGTGAGGTGGTATCTCAGTGTGGTTTTGATTTGTATTTCCCTGATGAGGAGGGACACTGAGCATTGTTTCATGTGTCTGTTAGCCATCTGGATGTCCTCTTTGGAGAAGTGTCTGTTCATGTCTTCTGCCCATTTCTTCACTGGATTATTTATTTTTGGGGTGTGGAGTTTGGTGAGTTCCTTATAGATTTTGGATACTAGCCCTTGATCCGGTATGTCATTTGCAACTACCTTTTCCCATTCTGTCAGTGGCCTATTAGTTTTATGGATTGTTTCCTTTGCCATGCAAAAGCTTTTTATCTTGATGAGGTCCCAATAGTTTATTTTTGCTCTTGATTCCCTTGCCTTTGGGGATGTGTCAAGTAAGAAATTGCTGTGGTTGAGGTCAAGGAGGTTGTTTCCTGTTTTCTCCTCTAGGGTTTTGATGGTTTCCTGTCTCACATTCAGGTCCTTTATCCAATTTGAGATTATTTTTGTGTATGGTGTAAGAAAGGGTCTAGTTTCATTTTCTGCATGTTTCTGTCCAGTTCTCCCAGCACCATCTGTTAAAGAGGCTGTCTTTTTTCCATTGGATACTCTTTCCTGCTTTGTCAAAGATTAGTTGGCCATACATTTGTGGATCCAATTCTGAGTTTTCTATTCTATTTCATTGGTCTATGTGTCTGTTTTTGAGCCAATACCATACTGTCTTGATGATGACAGCTTTGTGGTAGAGGCTAAAGTCTGGGATGGTGATGCCTCCTGTTTCGGTTTTCTTCTTCAATATTACTTTGGCTATTTGGGGTCTTTTGTGGTTCCATACAAATTTTAGGATAGTTCTAGTTTTCAGAAGAATGCTGGTACAATTGGGATTGCACTGAATGTGTAGATTGCTTTGGGCAGGAATGACATTTTAACTTTATTTATTCTTCCTATCCATGAGCATGGAATGTTTTTCCATTTCTTTGTGTCTTCTTCAATTTCCTTCAGAAGGTTTCTATAGCTTTCATCATACAGATCTCTTATATCTTTGGTTAGGTTTATTCCTAGGTATTTTATGGTTTTTTGTGTAATTGTGAATGGGATCAGTATCTTGATTTCTCTTTCTGTTGCTTCATTGTTGGTGTGTAAAAATGCAACCAATTTCTGTACATTGATTTTGTACCCTGTGACTTTGCTGAATTCATGGATCAGTTCTAGTAGGCTTCTGGTGGAGTCTGTCGGGTTTTCTATGTAGAGTACCATCTTGTCGATGAAAAGTGGAAGTTTGACTTCTTCTTTGCCAATTCTGATGCCTTTTATTTCCTTTTGTTGTCTGATGGCTGATGCTAGGATTTCCAGCACTATGTTAAACAACAGTGGTGAGACTGGACATCCCTGTCGTGTTCCTGATCTCAGGGGGGAAAGCTCTCCGTTTTCCCCCATTGAGGATGATGTTACCTGAGGGCTTCTCATAGATGGCTTTTATGATGTTTAGGTAATTTCCTTCTATCCTGACTTTCTCAAGGATCTTTATTAAGAAGGGATGGTGTATTTTGTCGAATGCTTTTTCTGCATCTATAGACAGGATCATATGGTTTTTATCTTTTTTTTGGTTAATGTGATGTATCACATTGATTGATTTCCAAATTTTGAACCAGCCCTGTAACCCAGGAATGGATCCCACTTGATCATGGTGCATAATTCTTTTTATGTGCTATTGAATTCGATTTGCAAGTATCTTGTTGAGGATTTTTGCATCCGTATTCATTAAGGATATTGGCCTATAATTCTCTTTTCTTGCTGGGTCTCTCTCTGGCTTGGGAATCAAAGTGATGCTGGGTTCATAGAATGAGTCTGGAAGTTTTCTTTGGATTACTATTCTTTGGAATAGGTTGTGAAGAATTGGTATTAATTCCGTTTTAAATGTCTGGTAGAATTCTCCAGGGAAGCCATCAGGCCCAGGGCTCTTATTTGTTGGGAGATTTTTGATAACTGATTCAATTTCTTCACTAGTTATGGGTCTGTTCAGATTTTCTATCTCTTCCCATGTGAATTTTGGTAGTGAGTGTGTGTTTAGGAATTTGTCCATTTCTTATAAGTTGTCCAGTTTGTTGGCATATAATTTTTCATAGTATTCCTTGATAATTGCTTGTATTTCTGAGGAGTTGGTTGTAATAAGTCCATTTTCATTCATGATTTGTCTATTTGGGTGCTCTTTCTTTTCTTTTTGATAAGCCTGGCTAGAGGTTTGTCAATTTTGTTTATTTTTTCAAAAAACCAACTCTTGGTTTCATTGATCTGTTCAAGTGTTTGTTTGCTTTTTGATTCTATATTGTTTATTTCTGCCCTGATTTTTATTATTTCTCTTCTCCTACTGGGTTTGGGTGCTCTTGTTGCCCTCCTTCTAGTTCCTTTAGGTGTGCTGTTAGATTTTGTACTTGTACTTTTTCTAATTTCTTGAAATAGGCCTGGAGTACAATGTACTTTCCTCTTAGGACTGCCTTAAAATTTCTTCTCTAATTGGTAGGGTGTTCTCTAACCTCCATGTTTCTGGAGGTTTTCCAGACTTCTTCCTGTGGTTGATTTCAAGTTTCATAGCATTGTGATGTGAAAGTGTGCATGGTATGATCTCAATTCTTTTATATTTATTGAGGGCTGCTTTATGTCCCAGTATGTGATCTATCTTGGAGAATGTGCCATGCTCACTTGAGAAGAAAGTGAATTCCATGGCCTCAGGATGTAGAGTTCTAAATATATCTTTCAAATCCATCTGGTCGAATGTGTCATTCAAGTCCATTGTTTCTTCAGTGATTTTATGTCTAGTTTATCTATCCATTCCTGTAAGTAAAGTATTAAGGTCCCCTGCTATTAGCACATTCTTAAATATAAGATTATTTCTGTTTGTGATTATTTTATGTATTTGGGTGCTTCCATATTTGGTGTGAAGACATTTGTAATTGCTAGCTCTTCCTGATGGATAGAACCTGTAATTACTATATAATGCTCTTCTTCATCCCTTGTTAGTGCCTTTACTTTAAAGTCTAGTTTGTCTGATATATGTATAGCTACTCCAGCTTTCTTTTGACTTCCAGTAGCGGGTAAATATTTCTCCATCCCCTTACTTTCAATCTGAAGGTGTCCTCAGGTCTAAAATGAGTTTGTTGTAGACAGCAAATAGATGGATTTTGTTTTTTTAACCATTCTGCTACCCTATGTCTTTTGATTGGAGCATTTAGTCCATTTACATTCCGTGTTATTATTGAAAAATATGGGTTTAGAGTCTATGTGTTCTTTGTAGGATTCATGCTTCTCGTGGTGTGTCTGGTACCTTGCGTTCCTTGCAACATTTCCCTCATAGAGTCTCCCTCAGTATTTCTTGTAGGGCTACTTTAGTGGTGACAAATTCTTTCAATTTTTGTTTATTTGGGAAGACTTTTATCTCTCCTTTTATTCTGAATGACAGGCTTGCTGGATAGAGGATTCTTGACTACACAGTTTTTCTGTTCATCACATTGAAGATTTCCTGCCATTCCTTTCTGGCCTGCCAAGTTTCAGTAGATAGGTCTGTCACCACTCTGATAGGTTTCCCTTTGTATGTTAGGGCCCTTTTATCCCTAGCTGCTTTCAGAATTCTCTCTTTGTCCTCATATTTTGCCAGTTTCCCTATGATATGTCATGCAGAAGATCCATTCAAGTTATGTCTGATGGGAGTTCTCTGTGCTTGTTGGATTTCAATGTCTGTTTCCTTTCCCATATTGGGGAAGTTCTTTGGTATAATTTGTTCAAGGACTCCTTCAGTGCCTGTGTTTTCTAATTCACCTATTCTCCTCTCTTCCTCTTCAATCCGTGCATTGGATGCCTTCATATTATTAAGCATCTCATTTATAGCATTTTTTAATTCATCACAACTATTTTTAAGCTCCATAGTCTTTGTAGCAATAGTTTCTCTGATGTCTTCCATGCCTTTTCCAAGTCCAGTGATTAATTTTATGACTATTGTTCTAAACTCTTGTTCAGTTATGTTGCTTATATCTGTTTTGAGCAGTTTTTAGCTGTCATTTCTTCCTGGAATTTCTTTAGAGTAGAGTTCTTCTGTTGCATCATNAGAGGACAGTCTAAAAGCATAAAACCAAAATTCCCAGCTACAAATAAAGCGCAGGGTGTATGTAGTGCTGATAGAAGAGCATATACAAGAGAGAAATGACAGGGCGGGGAGGAAGCAAAATTTGAAGAGAAATGACCATGCACAGAGTAAGAGGCTTAATTCAGAGAAAAAGAGAATAGAGTAAGAGGTGAGGAGACAGAAACAAAGATAATGTTACTCAGAGAAACTATATAGTCTGATTACTCCAGTGAGAGAGAGAAATAGAAAGGTAGCAGTGGAGGTGTAGAATATACATCTAGAGAATGGATTAAATGTGACTGTTTNCTTGGTCTCTCTTGTTGAGACCTTCGTTATTTTGTTTTCCTACTTGTAGTGGTATTTGGGACTCTCCACCATCTGTACTTTGGCCTGTTTCTTGAGGTAGCACTGGAAAAGAAAACAGACAGACAAACACACAGGGAACAAAGGCACACAAACGCACAGAAAAATCCAACAAACATGCAGACCGAAAGGGGAAAGAAAAAGAAAATAAGGTGGGGGGAAAGAGGAAGGAAGAAAAGCAAATAATAAAAATAAAAATAAGAAAAGAAAAAAGAAAAGAAAAGAAAAAAGGAAACCCAAAAGACAGAGGACAGTCTAAAAGCATAAAACCAAAATTCCCAGCTACAAATAAAGCGCAGGGTGTATGTAGTGCTGATAGAAGAGCATATACAAGAGAGAAATGACAGGGCGGGGAGGAAGCAAAATTTGAAGAGAAATGACCATGCACAGAGTAAGAGGCTTAATTCAGAGAAAAAGAGAATAGAGTAAGAGGTGAGGAGACAGAAACAAAGATAATGTTACTCAGAGAAACTATATAGTCTGATTACTCCAGTGAGAGAGAGAAATAGAAAGGTAGCAGTGGAGGTGTAGAATATACATCTAGAGAATGGATTAAATGTGACTGTTTAAGCAAACCAGTGACCAGATTGCCCAGTCCAGCAGAGGGGAGGGATATGAATGAGACAAGGGAAAATAGATCTGAATAGAAATAATTGATCTAGAATTAATCACGGCAGTGCATACATGTTGGTCTTGCCCCGGCTCTGGTAAAAAAAAAGCAGCTCTCTAGTGGGGATGGGCGTGGTTAGGTGTAGGCAGGTCTTAGCCTCCACTGCCTCCTGTGGGCCATTCCCTGAGGTCCCGCCTTGGCGGTTGTGGGGAGAAAAATGGCAGAGTCACGGTCCCCTCTGGAACCAAGTGCTGCAACTCAACTCTTCTGAGTCCGATCTCCCCATGTTGCAGGCGAAGCCGAGGTGGGCCCTGCTGCTCTATGTCCCAAGCCAGGCCTCGTTCCCAGATCCTAGTCCGTGCACCCCATCAATACCGCCTGAAATATAAACCTGCAGGCTGAGAGAGTCCCTCCGAGTAGTTTCAAGCCTCTCACCCCCCCACTGGGAATCCAGCCGAGTCAGCAGAGCGGCGGCGCGGCTTCAGGTGGGCCTCCTCCAGAGGCTTCCCCTCTGGGTGGAGCTGGAAGCAGAGGAGTGGTTTCTCCCGGTGTCGCCTGGGACCGGGGTGTCTGGTTCAAGGTCAGCTGGACAGCAGGAAACCAGATCCCTCTGTGTCCCTAGCCGAGGTTTTCCTCTTCTCCAGGGACAGGGATGTCTTGAGCAGTTTCAGCCACTCTTTCTTTTCCCCTTGACTCATCTTAGCTCCCTGCAAAGGGGGCTTCCTCCCCGCCCTCCGTGTCTCCGGTCCCGGCCCATTTTTATCTTCCCCAGTTCGCACTCATGCTGTAAGTTTGTTTTCTCTGCAGACTCTGTCTCCTTTTCCTCCCAAACTCCTGGATTCTGTAAGGGTTCCTATGGCTTCAGGCCTCCGTTTGAGAGATGGGGGCGAGTGAAATGTATGGAGCTCCCTACTTCTCCGCCATCTTGCCTCCTCCCTGAAAATACTCTTTCATCAGTTCTTAAATTTCTTAAGTCATTTAATCATTTGTTCTATATCACAAAATAGCTATTTCCACTAATGGGAACTAACTTTTCCCATTTTCTTTTCTAGGTATTATGCCAAACACCCATATGTTCTTTAGAATTCTTCCTTAGCCATCAGGACCTCTTTTAGAATTAGCTCAGTAAGTCTTTGTCAAATACATTTTTAAAATTAATTACTTAATTTATTGTTTAATTTACATCCAAGTCAGTTAACAATTGTGCAGCAATGATTACAGGAGTAGATTTCTTAATGCTCCTCACCCATTTAGCCCATCCCTTCTCTCACAGCCCCTTCAGCAACCCTTTGTTTTCTATCTTTAAAAGTTTCTTATGTTTTGTCCCCCTCCCTGTTTTTATATTATTTTTTCTTCCCTTATGTTCATCTGTTTAGTATCTTAAATTCCTCATATGAGTGAAGTCATATGATGTTTGTCTTTCTCTGACTAATTTTGCTTAACATAATATCCTCAAGTTCCATTCATGTAGTTGCAAATGGCAAGATTTCATTCTTTTTTGATTGCTTAGTAATACTCCATTGTATATATATATATATATATATATATATATATATATATATATTCCACATCTTTATTTATTCATCTGTCGATGGATATTTGGGCTCTTTCCATACTTTGGCTATTGTTGATAGTGCTGCTATAATCATTGGGGCATATGTGCCCCTTTGAAACAGTACACCTGTATCTCTTGGGTAAGGTAAATACCTTGTAGTGCTATTGCTGGGTCCTAGGGTGGTTCTATTTTTAATTTTTTGAGGAACCTCCATAATGTTTTCCAGAGTGGCTGCACCAGTTTGCATTCCCACCAGCAGTGCAAAAGAGTTCCTCTTTCTCCGCATCCTTGTCAACATCTGTCATTGCCTGACTCGTTAATGTTAGCCATTCTAACAGGTGTGATGTGGTATCTCATTGTGATTTTGATTTGTATTTCCCTGATGATGAGTGATGTTGAAAATTTTTTCATGTATCTGTTTGCCATCTGGACGTTTTCTTTGGAGAAGTGTCTATTCATGTCTTTTGCCCATTTCTTCACTGGATTATTTGTTTTTTTGGGAGTTGAATTTGATAAGTTCTTTGTGGAGTCTGGATACTAACTCTTTATCTGATATATCTTTTGCAGATATCTTCTCTTATTCTGTCAATTGCCCTTGAGTTTTGCTCATTGTTTCCTTTGCTATGCAGAAGACTTTTATCTTGATGAGATCTCAAAGGTTACTTTTTGCTTTTGTTTCTCTTGCCTCCAGAGAAGGCTGAGGTCAAAGGGGTTGTTGCCTGCTTTCTCCTCTAGGATTTTGATGGTTTCCTGTGTTATATTTAGGTGTTTTATCCATTTTGAGTTTGTTTTTGTGTATGGTGTAAGCAAGTGGTCCAGGTTCATTTTTCTGCATCTCACTGTCTAGTCTTACTGGTACCATTTGCTGAAGAGATTGTCTTTATTTCATTGGATATTCTTTCCTGCTTGTTAAAGATTAGTTGACCATATATTTGTGGAACCATTATTCTGTTCCATTGATCTGAGTGTCTGTTTTTGTGCCAGTACCGTACTGTCTTGATGATTACAGCTTTGTAATATCTCTGAAGATCAGGAGTGTGATGCCTCCAGCTTTGGTTTTATGTTTCAAGATTTCTTTGGCTGTTTAAGGTCTTTTGTGGTACCATGCAGATTTTAAGATTGTTTGTTCTAGCTCTGTGCAGAATGCTGGTGTTAATTTGATAGGGATTGCATTGAATATGTAGTTTGCTTTGGGTAATATTGACATTTTAACAATGTTTGTTCTTCCAATCCAGGAGCATGAAATATTTTTCCATTTTATTGTGCCTTCTTCAGTTTCTTTCATAAGCTTTCTATAGTTTCTATAGTTTCAGTGTATAGATTTTTCACCTCTTTGATTATGCTTATTCCTAGGTATATTTTGGTTTTTGGTGTAATTGTAAATGGGATTGATTCCTTGATTTCTCTTTCTGTTGCTTTATTATGGGTATATAGGAATGCAGCCGATTTCTGTGCATTGATTTTATATCTTGTGTCAAATATTTTTGTACTAAATCTGGGTTCCATAGAACTTAGAACTTTTTATAGAAGGTCCCAGAAATCAACCAGGTTTTCATTTTCTCATCATCTAGAAGGCCGTGTTTATTACAGAAAGAGAACCCAAGGTGTTCATTGAGTATTGGCTGCAGTGAGTCATGAGTTGGTTCTCCTTACCGCAGTCAAAACAAATGCACCTGCTTCTACCCTTCCTGAGTTCGGATCAGTCCTGGGCAGTTAATGGATATTATCTCACAGTGTGAAGCATCCTAAAAGGCAAGAAAATTATTGTGTAGCTGGTAGGTTAATCCCAAGGTAAATCTTGCCACACTAGAAGCAGATTAAGAGAAATACTCAGGTTCTAGTAGGACTTAAGTGCTGGCTGGCTTCAAGATGGTTCTGCAAATGGATCCAAAGGAATCAGTTTTTCCTGATCATCAGAATTGTGATGCCTGGTAATCTACTCTCAAGAGACTCAATCATTATCTACATTACTTTGGATCTCTAGGGTCACCCTGGCAACTCTTTTATAAAATGAAAATTTGATTTTGCTTCCTGAGGATTGCCATGGTGGTTATGGTCTCTTTCTACTCTCTAAGTAGCTTAATTAACTGTGATAATTCAAGTCTATGGCAAATCTGGCCTGTACATTTCCTTTGGCACTGATGTAATTCAGCTGCTTATGGTTCTCCAAATTGTGCTGCACCACAGTTATGCTTGTTGCTTCATTATCTGATCTTATTAGGAAGAAGCCCCATTTGTTTTTCTCTGAGAAGATTAGCATTGATACAGCATGTAAGCAAAAGGAGATTAATTTTTAACATCTCTAACTGAATTTTTAAATCTGCACTAAAACCATGGTCCTCCAAAGTTAGGCTTCATATATAGAGTTTTCTCAACTCTTTAAGCTTCCATTATACCTAAGATGTAGGTGTAGTGGGTGAATATCAAGGTTTCTGTAAGCCAGGAGTAAAGGCAGTTTTCTTCGTTGCAGGAAGGAAAAATAGTTTTCTTATAAATTTGATGGAATGAAAAAAAGATAAGTGAGAGTACATTAGATTTGAGGGGTGCTGGAGTGTGGCTGTTGATCAGGTGGAAGAAGCTTAGAGCTTTGTCTGGCAGTGTGGGAGCACTAGTACAGCATTGGTGGGGAGACATAGGTAGGTAGTTGAACTTGAGTCAGGGCTCTTATCTCCCATGGCCTATGTGTGGTGGGCTGTGGTTCTTGAATCCCTGTTTCCTATTTCCTGGTGAATGATAGAGGAGGGAGTGAAATGTGGAGGTGCTGAAAGAGCTTGTAGGGCTGGTGAAGTCAGGGATGGATGTGAAGCTATGGGAATCTTATGAATGGAGGCAGATGGTTGGGTCCATGACTCTCAGTCTGGATGAGACAGGCCAGCCACACCTCAGACTAAAGCAGACCTTGGTCAGAAACTCTGCAGTAGAAAGAAATGGTGGACTAGAGAATAGATTAGGCCTGCTTACAACAACATTTTGAAGATCTGTCTTGCACCCCCTGAAATCAGGTAAGTCTTGCCACAAAGCTAAATTCCATGTCAGTAGAAGCAGGGCAAAAAAGAGAATCTCTCAGAGTATTTACCTAAAGGGAGAATTATCACATAGAATTTAAAATCTATGAATTTGAAATATTGTATATTGACATGATGTTCTCCCCAACCCATACTCTGCCAAATTCTCCCGTATTCAGTGGGGGCTTGTAAAAATGTGAAATCAGTTCTGGGAGGTAACAGAATTATATTTTCTTTGCATGTTTATGTAAGTCATGTGTACATTTTTTTAATCCCTCCCATATATGAATACTAATAATTCTTCACTTTGGAGTATGCTCTTTCTAGACAGGTAGACAGTTGATATAAAACCAGGAACCTTTGTGATTATGGATCCACACATAGTTTCTAATTTTAGGTTTTAAAACTTTCACTTAGACTCAGAATTTTTCAGTGATAAGAGTCTGTCTGTCAGTGTTTTGTAGTGTTTTGTTGGCATAGGTCAACCATTCACCCACGTTTGTGCACTCAGTGAGTATTTATTTACTAAGCTTTCTTAGTTGGGAGAGAGGCAATAAATAAGAAAAATAAAAATAAGAAAAAAGAAAAGTAAAAATACTTGCAGTGCCCAAGATTGGAATGCGTGTTAGCTGCCATGTTTCAGACCCTGCCATAGTGGTGCCTGGGGGCAAGCATGCTTTCCCCAGGGTTCCACATGTCGGCCGGCAGCAACTCGGTGTCCAGGGGACACATTCTTTGCTGGAGGAACGAACAAGGGCTCTGAACTGTTCCAATACTTTCCTCTTATCTTTTAGCAAGGATTTAAGTAAGAAATTGGTTGTCTGTGCAGACTGGCGTCCCAGCCTGGAATGCCACATGGAGATTACCCTGACTTCCTCAATTTAGTGAATTCACATTATGCCTCATGACTCGGTAAATCAGCAGTTCTACATCCTTGCTCACCAGAACGGCAAAGGCCCAGGCTGGGATCTGCTCAAACAGCAAATAATCCTTTCTGCTTAGAAGGCAAGAAGGGCAAAGACAGGCCTGTGATTAGTTATTTTAATATTTTGCCCCTGTCACATACTAATAGCTTTACTTTTATCAATGTAAAATAGATGTTTTGCAGTTTCAATTTAGTTAACCACTTTCTCCTGGCAAGACCAACAGCATCACATTCCTCATATGTCTATGTATCTCTCTGTGTTAATATGTATATATGTGAGATATGCATACATACATATATTTAAGTGTATATTCAGTTACTTTCCTCAAAAAATTTGGAATGGGTCAGGTGTATGAATCAATAAGAAAGCAAAATTAAAAGCCTGATAACTTTAAGTGGGTAAGAGATGTTCTAATTCTGATGAAAGTAAATCTATCCAACATGAAGATTTCTCTTTGCCTATAATTGTGTGTTTTTCTTTAGAGCCTCTTTTATCCCATGTGAACACTTCCCTGTGTATCTCTCCCAATGCTCTAATGCTAGAAACTGTTAGAATCCTTTAAAGGGGAACATGTATAATTTTGGCTCTAAGTTGAACCCTGTACTTTAAAGTAGTTATATAAAACTTTACCTTTATAAAATATACAGAAATATATACAGTATATATAAATACTGTATATAGGTTATATTANTTATATGTAATTGTCAGAGTTGGATTTACTGTCATTTCACATGAGCCTATTTTTAATTTAGCTTAGTGAGGCATTGTCCCTAATTAGCAATTGGGAGACTTAGATTTTAATTATACAATGTTTCAAGAACACAGCATAGTAGGGAAAATAATGAGGAACAATTATGTATCTGTTACTCAGCTTGTGAAATATTAACCATCATATTTACAATAGAATTAAAAAGAAGAAAACACTATAGACATCTATAAATATTTCTGTATTCCTCCTCAAATTCATTCCCCTTCTTCTGAATTCTAAAAGTTATGAACTATCTCAAAGTTGTATTGTTTTGGTACTTTTATTATGTATGTATGTAAGTCTAAATGACACAAATACTGTTTTACAAACTAAAAATTTATGAAAATGTCATACTATAGGAATCTTTTTGCAAGCTGCTTTTTTCACTCATATTTTTGAAATGTATCCATATTGATAAATGTAGTACTTTTTTCTTTATTATAACTGTTATACAATATTCCAATAAGTAGATATCTGTGCCACATTTTATTAATTTATTGTCCTGTTGATGCATTTAAAATGTGTCTTTTGCATTAAAGACCAATGATACGAATAACATGCTTGCACATTCACTATTACATACACTTCTTTAGGTGCTCCAAGTGAAGGTCATTATTTCACTCAAGATGACTGTCTCAATCCAATTCTTTCCTATATTCCTGCATCTCCTCTCTTCCCTCTTGATATGGGTTAAAGCAACTCTGCTGTTACTAGTCCCAGGCTGCTTTTTATCACTTTGGGTTTACAGGGTTATTATATCCATAAGTCTCCAAACAGTCCCTTTGCAGAAAGGATAGTGACAGATCCAAGGTGTTCATTCCAGAAAGGCTTGCTTTTGTTTGTGGCATACCTCTAGCTTATACACTTCAGTGTTCATTTCTTAAAACAGGGATTCTCGGGTTATGTAGTGTACATTCAAATTCTAATCTTACAATTTTACAGATTCTCAGAGGAGATAATTTTCTACCCAGCGCCCATAACAAATTATGTATATTTCCCAGTGTTGGTAGATCTATTTTTATTCTAGAATACTCTAGACACACTGAATGTGTCTGTGTGCATAAGTATATGTGTGTGTTTATGTATTATGTATAGGTTTATAAGTGTTAGTGTATGCTAGCGTGTGTCTGCGGTGTCTAGCAGGGTGAGGGGAGAGAGCATCTCCGTTCTGACTCCAGCTTTCCTCAATTCCTCTCCCTGTGGTCTTGAAATCTAAGTCCTTGCATTGTAGGGATTGAAAGAACTCCCTAGTTGCCCCACTGACAAACTCACATATCAGGAGTCTAGTTTTCAGTTCCCTGGTCTTTTGTGGCCTTTAGAGATTTACCTTATTCTCTTGGGGCTGTCTCTATGCTTTTCAAAGTGTATTTGCTATCTCTTGTGCAACATTTCTAGTTGTTTTGGGGCATATTTATGGTCGTTTTGTTTGTAGCTCAGTTTTACTACATATTGGCAAAACGATTCTCCAAATAGTAGTACCAGTTAGCACTCCTGCTAACAGTACCTTTGTATCATGTGCTCACCAGCACTTGGTAATGAAAGATACAATAAAAAAAAAGACGCAACAATAAAGTATTGTCAGATATAATTTATTTTGCCAAATAAGTTAGTCTAAAGTGGTATATCACTGTTTTTTAATGTCTCTTTCCCTGATTATATATGATATTGACCATCTTTTTATAAATACATATTAGACATTTTTGTTTACTCATTAGTGGATTGTTTAATTATTATATCTGTTTATTCTTGCTTCCTCCCTATTGAATTTTTGTCTATTTTTCATTCATTTGTGGCTTAAAATTTTTTTTCTCATACTATTCCTTTGTGGTTTATTTTTCTTTTTGCAAATATTATTTACCGACTTGTAATTATTCTTCCACTTTGCTTAGCTGTAAGGAGGCTTCATTTTAATACTTTATTTGTATTTAATAATACAAATTTCATTTGTATTTATTTCATTTTTTCCCCTTAAGAACATTTAAGGATACTTTAAATACTTAGGAAGTACCTCTGATCTTTGTTTAAAAAATTTACCCTGGTCTTAATTATTAAAATGTGCCATTTAACTTCAGACTGTATAACTTGTACTCTTTCCCCCACCTCCAAAGTGACACACTTTCTGTTCATCTTTTAAAAATGTAAGTTTTCATGCATGAATATTTCCATAGCTTGATGATTTTAAGTGTTCAATAAATGGTGTAATATTGATCCTCATAGGCAGTGACTTTGACAACTTTTATTTTTAATTTTTTTTAATGTTTATTCATTTTTGAGAGAGAGACAGTATGAGCAGGGGAGTGGAGAGAGACTGGGAGACACAGAATCTGAAGCAGGCTCCAGGTTCTGAGGTGTCAGCACAGAGCCCAACACAGGGCTTGAATCCATGGACTGTGAGATTATGACCTGAGCTGAAGTTGGGCATTTAACTGACTGAGCCCCCAGTTGCCCTGATGAATTTTATTCTAAGATTTAGTCTTTGTATTTTCAGTAATGGCTACACTATACACATGTTTCCCTCAACATAATGTTATAAGAAAAATAAGAGTTAACCAAGAAGATCATGACTGTGCTGTAATTTATTATGGTTATTGCTAATAGCTAACAATATAAATTATCTGTGACATGTTTATTTTTATTATTAATTAATAACTAGGATAGTCACAGTTTATTTCTGTTGTCCTATTGTCCCAGTAATTATTAACCAATAATCATTCATATATTCTCAAAAGTCCTCTGGTTCAGAAGATAAAAGGCATGGTCATTCCAGTTATATCCTTGGGTGTAATGAATTACTGCATTGAGTTTAGTTTAATAAAAAATGCTGTCTGTTGGGACATCTGGGTGGGTCAGTTCTTTGAATGTCTGCCTTTGGCTGAGGTCACCATCTCAAGGCCCAGTGAGTTCCAACCCTGCATCAGGCTCACTGCTGTGAGTGCAGGGCCCAGTTTAGATCCTCTGTCCTTCTCTCTTCTCGCTCTCTCAAAAATAAGTAAACATTAAAAAAATGTTATCTGTGTATATTAATGCATGTCCCTTGTTTTCTGTATTAGTAAGAATGCTTTCTTTTGTTGGAAAATGAGCAAAAAACACCCACAAATTACTCATTTCACCTAAGTTAAGAGAAATGTTAAATTCATATTCTAAGTGCTGTAACCTATTTGGCAGGTACCAGAGAGAATCTGGTTCCATTAGACAGGCTCTTCCTATGTATCTTTAAATGTTTTACCTTGATATTATTTTTTAAATGGTCTCAGATCTCTTTTAAAATATAAAGTGTGTTATATCATAATATGAATAGATACTTCTAACATACAATTAAGTAAAAAGATCAGAATATAAAATTGTGTACATAATCTCATTACATCTATGTTGGAGGGAATCTGATGTATAGAAAAGAAAGCTAAGAAACAAAACACCACCAAAATTTTAATAATAATTGGATCAGGGGATGAAATTATGGTTAATGTTTTGCTACTTTTCTCTATTTTCCAAATTTGCTTTCATTTCCTCTAATTATTTCTGTATTCATCTGATGGGGATGGAAGAGCCCACTCTCATTTCTAGAAAGCAGTTCTAGAGAAGGTGCTCATTTGTTAGATGTGGATAAGCTTGAAGCTGTTGAAACATGTCCTAAAAGCTTTATAGCCACAGGTATTCTTTAGAGAGATTTAGCTCCACCTTATAAGATTCAGGATGAGTGGAAAACAACAAAAACATAACACTGAAAGCCTATAATAAAAATAGAGTTGTAGTTGACTAGAATTCCTCAGATCAGTAAGAGAGACATTAGATAATATCTGTATTTGTTTTCTATAATAACTTGACTTCTGGACTATCAGTATTATTATTATGCTTAGCTGTGTTAACAAGGTGTCTACTTTGAATTATGAAAGAATCCCTATGTAGGGAAAGGCTCTAGTTTCTCAGTGTCCTTGAGAAGCATATCATCTTATAAATGATTCAATCATCATTACTCTTTTGGAGGTAACATATTAACTGCAGGTAAAATATTTGAGCAAATACATAATTCTTTAAGGATTGCATTTAAAACCCAGTTTTTTAAAATGGATAAAGTGGGCCAGCAATAGTACATGTCTTGACAGTACTGCATTTTTTAGTCTTCACCCTTGTAGATGTCCTGACAGGTATGCTGAGACAAGCAAACAAGTAATTTGTTTAGAATATAGAGCAATGGATTGTGATCAAAACCCTGAAGGCCTAAGGAGGACCTTTACCCTGGCAAGAATTGAAATTCACCACACAGTCGTCAGTGTTTTATGCAGTCTTAGCATCTGCTAAGAGTTTGTGGTTCGTAGGCCTGGCTATGTATCAGCATCACTTGGAGACCTTTTAAAAAAGAGCAATGCCTGGGCCATGCCCAGACCTATTCTGAGTGAGTGCGGCCTCAGAGTGAGTATTTTTAAAAAGTTGCTCAGATTTCTAATCAGCATCTGGGTTAATAATCATTACACTGTAGCCATGAGCACAGGGAAGCTAGTATATTCTGATCATAACAATATATAACACAATCTGCACGCTTGAACGTGTGTATGTGTGTGTGTGTGTGGGCGTGCAGGGAGGTGGTTGTGTGTTTGTTCTTCATTTAATATCCGACCTTGAATACCACCTTGCTTTATTTTCTGGATAAGAGCTTTATCTTACCTCTCAGGAAGAAACTGGCAATGTATTATAGCTAATCACTGATTCTCACAACTCCACAATATACCACCAGCAGAAAAATAAGGCCGTTGAATGAATGAGCCAGTACTTGAAACAGTGCTTCTATGGCTCTTAGCCTGATGGCTAGGTGTGCTCACTTGCCTTGGTAAAGTTATCTTAATCAGGGCTCCTTCTGCTTTCTCATGTGACTTACTCTAGAGCAGTTGTGGAAGATGCCACCCCTTCCTAATGCTTGTGACCCAGCAAAGCTTCTCTGCAAAAGTTCCTGAGGACACATCCCCACCAGCTAATATAAAGGTAAAGTGGTCTTTGTAACAGAAAAGGAGACTGTGTTACTACGTGCATACAAACACTTAAGTAATTCCTGTTGCCTTCACGTACTTTAAATCCATGTATTGCCTTGTCCTTCCTACCAGGCCAGATTTTATATCACCATTTGTTTTCTCCCCCTTCCTTCCTTCTTTCATAAGCAATGAATTGGGAAAAATAGTTGCTTACTTCCTAGGCTTGTGAGAATCAAACGAGAAATCCGGAAATGTATCTAATATGGTGCCTAGAAGAATATAAGAATAATAAGAACTTGACACAAGACTAAATACACATGCTGCTCTCTGAAATAAATAACAGAAACGACAACAACAGTAACAACAGTAAATCTACTCTTGTCATCATGAAGCAGTTATCTGTTTCTTCCTTCCTTTTCTGGTTAGCATAATTTGCTTATCTGTTACAAGGCTTATCACATTGTATTGCAGTTGGTTTGCCAGTCTGCTTAATAGCATATGACCTGATGGACAATAGGTACATAATTAACGTTTTATGAAATAAGCTGCCACAGATTTAGGATTTTCAAGGAGAGATATTTTTATTTATTTGTTTCTGTTTTTGTTTTTGGTCAGCCATCTATTTTCTTCTGTGTTCAGACCCTCAAATATCCATTCAATGAATGGCCGAATGGTTCCCTTTACAATGAAGAACTGGTATTAACTATGAATGCAGTTAATGGAGTGCTGCTAATTGGCTCATAGATGGTTCAAAATTTGAATGTTAGCTTTCTAAGACCCTTCTCCACAAAATTAATCTCTAAGTGTATCTAAAATGACCACAGAAAAGTTTAAACTAGATTGGAAAATCACGATAATGAGTCTCCCCTAGCACTGGGGTTGAAATTCAGTTGCTAAATCTATTTCATTAAAAAAAAGTGAATGATCAAGGTACATCTGTTTTATTTTATTTATTTATTTATTTTTATTTTTAAAATTT
Source organism: Crocuta crocuta (assembly GCF_008692635.1). NCBI lineage: Eukaryota > Metazoa > Chordata > Mammalia > Carnivora > Hyaenidae > Crocuta > Crocuta crocuta. The sequence continues at coordinate 335,781 of NW_027533010.1, read as the reverse complement.
TTAATGTTTTATTTATTTCTGAGAGAGAGAGAGACAGTTTGAGCGGGGGAGGGTCAGAGAGAGAGGGAGACACAGAATCTGAAACTGGCTCCAGGTTCTGAGCTAGCTGTCAGCACAGAGCCCAATGCAGGGCTTGAACCCCTGGACTGTGAGATCATGACCTGAGCTGAAGTCGGATGCTCAACCGACTGAGCTACCCAGGCGCCCCAAGGCACATATGTTTTAATTTTTCCTTTTAATTGGGCCAATAGTGTAAGTAGGTCGGTATTGAATGTGGTTGCCAGAGTTTGATATTATAGAATTTTATGGTGTAGCTGTTAGTTTTCCTTTTATGAAAACAGACATGTTAGAGGATGGTTAGTCACTCACATGGAATTTTCAAAGTCCAGATTAGGAAATCAGAATAAATTATTGTCTTCAGTTGAGTTGCTAGTGAACAAATTGTGAGCCTGTGTGGAGCCCATTTCTCTGGGAGCCTGGCCTGGTGCTTGCATAGTGTTCTAGAACAGATTCCCAAGTCCTTCAGGTTGTGTCTTGAGACCCAATCTAGTGAAAGGCTGGAACTAAAGAGTTCCTGTTATAACATGTATTCAGTTAGTATTTATTGAATTTCTACTGTATGCTGGATAATTTGATTGGTTAAGCAGAAGGATTAACTTGGGACTTCCTGGCACCATGGCAAAGAGAGACGTGAGCTCTATGGACTCAGGGGCTTTATTTCAGCAGGTGGTCACAGCTCATGTCATTCACTGAGGGCACTTCAAGCCCTGCCGCTCCTTAGTTCTTTTACACTATTTACTTAACTTTCCTTCTGCCTTCTTTCCTTCCTTTGTAGTTACTCTGTCTTCAGTCTTAGTTTTTTAGATTGTCAGCTGTATGAAGGCAGGAACCATGTATATATTGCTCTTCATGCTTTTTTTATCCATGCTAAGCACACGTAGCATGCTGTTACTCAGAATAAGGATATGCTCCAGTTCTAGATTTTCAGCTGGAAGCAGGTTCTTTTTCTTCCACTGAGGGCTTCTTTCTACTGAGACACAGACTGATAGTATAAATATAAAATATAAGAAATGGGACAAGCCCCTCAAAAGGGATTATTGATAGTTACAGTTGATACTCCAATCAATGTTTAGTACATGGTAAGAAGGACTGGGCAACATGATAATGTTCAGAGAATCTATAGATTCTCAAAAATACTGATCTGAATTTGTTCGGTTAGAGGAAAAATAACCAGGTGAGTACATGGTTGTTTCATGGGCCTCGCTGGGTGGAATCTTGACTCTATTATGAGTGGCCAGGCATTTAGGTGCCAGGCCATCTGGGTGACCACTGCTGAGGATTTGAGCTGTATAATAACAGTGAACATATTTCAGAGGCAAGGATGCTTAGTAAAGGGAAACCATCAATTTCTTAAAAATACCAGGCTTAAACCTAAACATACACTTGGATTTTAAGTGTAACATTGACATCTGAATGTACCTTGCTATATCAATTTGCAGTAGCCTATTTTATATCTCTGTAGATAATAAATATATCTAGTAGCTAGCAACTACTTCATGGGAGAGCCTAGGACTGAAGAATGTCCTATTTTAAAGGATTATTTGCTTCAGTAGTTCTTAGAATCCCAGAAGGGATATTCCAAGGACCCTCTTATCAGGACAAAATTTAATAAGTGATTATTGAAATCCTGAAAGGCAGCTGGAATGCTAGGAGGGGAATTTAGTAGCCTTCATATCAAAAATGGATCCATAGACGCTCAACTAATTGTTCCCACAATGAAGTGGGACCAAGCCTCCAGAATTCTGTTCCAACTCAGGCTGGAGCCCAGTCTGCTGATTGAAGGCATCCACTCTACCTACTTAGACAGCCAGGAAAAGAATAACAATAAAAGGTGATCTGCTTCACATTCTCAGACCAGATTAGAGTCCATGCTCAGATACTTTCTCAGGAGTGATTTACTATGACAGAGGCAGGGCCAGACTAAATAACTGCTGATAGTCAGCAGTCTGGCCAACAGGACACTGTTAATGTAGGCTACCATTTAAAGACCCAGGAATGACTTCATTATTCAGAATTCTTTCCTGTAATGATTTTGACTTATTAAAATGTACCTACATTTCCAATATTCCAAATAATTTATAGTGGGTTATATAAGATGAAGAAATAAAATTATATTTTGGTTATAAAATAGTTCACAAACTATGAAGAAACTACACACCCCACTAAACACCCACTAACCACCCACAATTTTATGCAATGATTATTCATTTCTTAAACATTAGTCATCCACATTCAAAGGGTTAGCTTCTATAAAGAGAAGTTCATTTTGTTTTGTTTTTTTCTTTCTTTTTTAATCTTCCTTTTTTGGAATGCTCAAGGTTTTCTCCAGCAATAAAAATAAAGCATAAAAATGATTGTGGCCTAACAAATTTGATAAAGGAAGATGTACTGGGGTTCAAGTATATCATTAGCAGCAGATACTCTTCTGAGGTACCCATAAAAGCATATACAGCACTTTTTGTTAAGTCACATGGCATTGACAGTAACTTTTAACTTGTGTTAACTCCCAAAGTTTAAAAGAGAATCAGAAAAATATTTAATTTATTCAGTTCTTTTCGTCTTGTGCCAAAATGTATCTTGGAATTTCAGTGAGTCAAACTAGTTGAATAAAAAGAAAAACAGTTAGAATGTTGGTAAGAAACACATCCAAACTCAACAAGTGGGAATTTTTATATAGGATGCAAAACCATAGGCTGTAACTGCCAAACACTGCCAGAACTGTGTGTCACCAAACATTTCCATATAAATGAGGTCAGAAGGGTTCCCAGGGGATGTAGTATATCTCCCAAGTCCCGCAACACTTGTTTCATCTGCTCCAGGAGAGCGGTCAGCAATGAACTTTTGTGGTGAACTCTTTGGGAGATATCCTCTTGGCTAGAAGTTTAAGTGCTACTATACAATGCCGCCACACAGAGAGATCTAGCATGGGGACTGTGGGAGCTGTCATTCATTGTTAAGACATGTCCAGTCGAGGGACACTGTTTTTTTATGGTGCCCAGTAACAGGTACTTTTGTCTTCTTTTGGGATAGCTGACTAACCGAACTAAACCAGGAGCTGTTTATTACACATATGTTTATTTGTGTATGAGTATTTATTATGCATAATTATTTGTCAGCATCAAATGATTTTCTAGGAGAGTCAAGCAGTTGTTTATTTATCTGAATTCCCAAATAATGCTGCTAAGTAGTTTGTGTTTTCCTTACAGCATTCATTTTATTCTGTTCTGTATTATATTTACTTGTTTACACATATGTTTCTTCAACGAGATGCTAAATGAGTCAGAAGTGAACATCTGAGAAGTTCACATTCATGTTCTCCACAGTTGGGACATCCTTCTTTCAGCTTTCCCAGGCAGTAGAAATGGTGGCTTCATAGGTTGGTGCTGGGGTTGCAGAGGTTAGGCTGTAGGCTACTAGTAGTGGCTGTAGCCTGTTGTCAGGAGTAGTGGAAGGAGATGTAGCCTAAGGAAAAATGAGAATCATATGCGAGGAAATGATCCATAAACCTGTCCTATGTATCATCAGATTTAAAGGCAATGAGTGTGAGCCTCCAGTCAAGAGGCTGAAGCAAGAGGTTTGGGGCTGAGGATGAGGTCATGAAACAGGATATGAAATTGGTCAACATTGGTGATTAAGACTGGGAACAAAGCGAGGATGCCAGGGCTTAAAATTATTGCATATTGAACAAAAGAGCTGACTGACTGATTTAGAGGTACAGGGTTAGGCCAGCCAAGGATATTTGTTTCTTATTGTATGTACGTAATGAATTTCTTCTGAATGAATCAAAGTTGTTAATTGTATATTCCACAAAGAGTGATAATAAGGTGGCCTAACCTCAACTCTAATAAGCTCTTGACAGAGTGAAACAATGATAGTTTGATAGTTTGATAAGCATGCTTTTCATTATTAGAAGGATAGCTTTTTGGTAATGTTCAGCCTAAAATCTTTTCATATTGTACCCAAAATCAAATTCATAAAAATTCCCCTGCTGTAGAGAAAAAGCATTTGGCAAGGGAAGCTTTAGTGGGAGTATTTTATGAAACATCTATTGTAGGAGAGCCATGTCTTCTGAAATTACCCATATTTGTACAGTCATGTGGTAGACTGTATTTCCCAAAGATGGTCTTCACAATATATCCCATCTCATGCAGTTTCCACAACGTGAGATTGACAAGTCTTGCATCGGTTGATAGAGTTTATATTTCCTCCCTTTGAGCTGGGAAGACCTTTGTAACTGCCTTAACTAATAGAGTGCAGCTGAGTGAGGCTATATGACTTCAGAGATGGGGGAGTCATAAAAATGCCACATATGTTCACATTGTCCTCTTAAGATGTTTACTCTCAGCTATAGCCATTATGCTGTAACGAAGTGAAACAACCACATGAAGGACTCTATGTAGGTGTTCTAGCCCACAGCTACACCTAAAATCCCATCCATCCTGCAGCCATCATAAACCCTGGATGTGTGAGTGAGAGAGCATTCAGCTGATTCTGTTCTAGCCAACACATCCTACATCCTTGCTTTCTTGCCTTTACCCAGCTGATGGCCCATGAGGCAGAAATAAGATGTTGCCAGTGACTCCGCCCACATTTCGTATTTATGAGCAAACCAAATGATGCTTATTGTTCTAAACTACTAAATTTGGAGCTGTTTGGCATTTAGCAATAGATAACTGGAACAAGTCACAAATAGAAACAATTATAGTTTGTGTTATAGAAATACCACATTGATGAAGATGACTCACAGCTGTTCTCATGAACTTAGTTTCAGTTTTCCTATACTCTTATATGAGCAAATTTATCATATGAATATAATACTTCTTCATATCTCATGGGATATTGGTTTCAAAATAATAAATATTAGCAACAATTTATGCTTACAATATAAAATATATTTCTAAAAATGACTACTATATATTCAAGAGTCTTGTTTTTGCTCTCTGAATATCATTGAACATATTGCATTGATGATAAAAAACACAATCTTAGGCAGAAATTTTTCTTAATACTTTACATGGATAGTGACACAAGACTGTCCCTAGACACTAGTTTTTTTCCAGAAATACAATTTGCTAATGTAGAAATGTCAGAACAAATGACTTTTGGAAATGACAGCTTATAATTCAATGAAGCACTAATTTGAGTATTTTAAAAACTTAATTATTCATTCAAAGGGAATCTCCAGTTTCCTATGAATGTCTTCCACATCAAGAACAGTGAACATTTCTGTTATAACATCTTGGGTTAAAAAAAAAAAAGGAAGCATCTAACATTTATGTTTTAATTGAGGTAAATGCCCAAGCCTTCGATGATACTGTGTGTGATATGCCAGGAAAAATAAAAAATATCCTCAGATGAAAGAAGTACTAATAAGCCCTGCTTAAAATGTTCCTGAAATAACTAGGTATTGTGCATTTGAGCAATAATTCTTTAAAAATGTAAAAGATTATCCATTTCAATTTGGCTAAAATGACAACTGGAAATGACTGCAAGCTTCTAAAAAGAGGCCCCGTATAATCAACATGGCACTTGAGAAAGATGATGAATAGCACTGTATGTGTAAAACCTCTGAACTGTGGTTCTCAAGAGAGTGAGGTTGGAGCGGGTAGGTTAGGACATGGACAAACTGGTTGTTCCCTGGAGAATCAGAACCATCTCTCCTACATCCTCCCTTTGCTTCCCAACCTCCACTCCAGCAGTGGAGTAGTGGGGTATGCTGGGGACTTGAAATGGTTTGGGCCAAGCTGTGGGAAGAGAAACCAAAGGACAGAACAAATAAATATGGATTACAAAAAAAGACTTGACAGAACGGAATGTTTATTTGGACATAATAACTACAATGAGAACTTAGTTAAGAGCTTGAGGGAGATCGTGATGTAGAGAAAATGGGATATAAGAATGAGAGAGGAAGAAAATTATGTTGGGCTACTTATTTAAAAAAAAAACTTTTTGTATCTGAGCAATGAATTGTTTAGACTTTAGGAATTGATTTTGTAAAGCTGATATTTTTATATTTCAATGTAAACTGGTTCATCTTCATACTGGGAAGCTCAATATAATTTTCATACAGATTTTTTTTTTACTTTGAATTGTGACAAAATGAGTCATTTTCCATTGAAATATGAAAATGTTGGTTTAGAGCATAAGAAATAATATTTTAAGGGTTGCTAATTTATTCTTGGTAGTGTTCTTTTTACATTAGTAAGTACATCAGTTTTTCTTAAAAATAGAAATGCTATATTAACTTCTGCAAAAAATCCTATGAACTACTTTTGATAGACATATTTTCTTAAGAATGTAGCTGTGGGATACATTATGTTTTGTTATCAGACCTCGTTTGCTGCCCTTGCTGCCTATGACCTTCTCAGTTTTTTTAGGTTTGTATCCCTGGCCCCCACCAGTGCTCTGGCTCATCCCCTCATCTTTCTGTTTACTTTCTTACTCAGTCCCTATGCACCCCTAATCCCTGACAGCCAATGACCCTACCCTGGTACTCTGGAAAAATACTGTAGGTAGTATGGCAAAGACTTGCTTCCTGCATGTTTTTGCCTGGTGTGAAGAGCATAGCCTCATCCATTAATGCTGTTAACTGCATTTTTTGGGTAATGTTTCTAATTCAAATCAAGATGAAGTTCAGAAACAGCTTTTGGCGACTGGATGGAGAAGCATAATTGAAGGAAGGTACTACAATAACTAAAATAGAAAGGTTTACATAGTTAGCCTAGATCCTTGTTTTACAGCCTTGAGTATTTTAAAACCCAACATTTAGAGAGGGTGCTGGGTGGTTGGGCACTGTTTAACTTTGCTACCAATCAGTGTTTCAGTGTTAAGGAAGTCTATCCCCCAAAGAAGTGCTTCGTCTCTAAATGTCAAACATTCTCCTTTTTGAAAGAACGGTTTCTTTTGTGTGCAAAAGGTCTTCCTCTGACTCACTCTGTGTGTTCTCCTTAGCATTAAAAAATAAACAGAAGCGACATATCCTTAAAATAGCTATCTGAACTTGAGTCACCTGTGCATCCCTGAAGCGCTCTAAATGAATGAACTGTCAAACATCACACAGCGGTGGGAATTAAATCTGCTGAACTTAAGGTATTAGAGACAATACAGGGCCTCTTCAGGGCAGCATGTCTGCCAGAGTTCACACAGCTGCTGTGTCTCCACATTTCTCCGTGTCTTAAAACATTCCCTTTGAATAACACAGGCTCTCTGCTACATTACTTAACTTCTGGGTGATTTGAAGCCCTCAAACCATCATCCAATTAGAGCTGACACTCTTCTAGTTAGCTACTGTATCTGGAAGAAGAACAAAGGGGGAATTAGGAAAAAGACATGCTGCTTCGATTGGAGAAATGAACAAAGATTGATCGTGCCATTGTGGAATTCTGGGCATTTATTAACGGAGCATTTTAGTTTGATGCAGTGCTTATTTATTTTGCTTAAAATCTGTAACGTTGGTTTCCAAACCGCCTGTTTAACTTTCTGTAAGAGAGATGCTTCTGCTCCTCTGTCCCTCGTCCCCTAACCTCAAACCTTAGTAGCAATTAAAAGTTTGCTCTCCATGCCTCCTTGTTGCAGATTTACCTTACTGATTCCATGGGGATAGCCGGTAGTGGCCAGAGGTGCCAAATTCCCTCTTCTGTGCTGGAGCCCCACATACAGGCAGTGGAATAGCCATCTCCCGTTTTACCCTAACCATCCTGCTTCTTTACCAATCTAATATTCTAGATGACACTCTTATATGCAAAGTTGGGGAATTCTCAGGAGGAAAAGATGATAGAGTTGAAGTTCTGCCCCACTTGGATACATTTTTACTTGATCAGGCTCTTCAAGGGAATCTGCGCAACTCATTCTCTTGGATGAATATAAATATGTGTATATATGTATACATATTTTATCAAAGCATGGTAAACTCTTATACGTGTGTCTTACACATTTTTATGCTTTGCCTTTTGTTGGTACTGATTTCATGCTTTCTGATTGACATAATATATTCAGATATGAGCCATTCACATGCTAATTTCCACATTCACTTTCTAACATATATTGTTTAATTAAAAAAAAAAACCTACTTCCAAGGTTGCTTTACAATATTAGATGATTCTTTAGGAAAAAAAATAACTGTTGGAAAATCTCTAGCTTCTCTAGTCTTAAAGGTTTGAAAATGTCAAGAATCTTCTCTTTTTCAGAGATCTATTTTTGTTCACATCCATTATGAGAGCTTTATGTGAGATAAAGAGTTTCTTAGATCAGTTCTATTAACTTTTTCTTTTTTCCTTATAATTTTGAGTTTCAATGACTTTGGCAGGAAAATACTTCTCTGTATATTTTTGTTATTCTATCCTAGATCGTATGCTTACCTTTGTTTTTCTGATATGTCTTCTAATCTGTGAATCTAGTAATCCCATAGGTTTAGTCTAAATTAGAAGACTGACAAATACTGAATGAAATACCTAATACAGTTTTTATATTGGCACTAAGTGGACACATAGCACATTAATTCATGCTACATGTCCTTGTGAAAAGAAGACTCTCAGAACTATTTTTTCACATGCCCTTTTCTTTTCCAGTAAACAGAAATTTTACTTCTTAACGTTTGTGTAGCCTCTAGCTTGTCAGAAAGCAGTTTATCTTGATTTCACGAGTTTTTCTTTTCTTTTTTTCTTTTTTCTTTCTGTCTTTCTTTCTCTTTCTTTCTTTCTTTCACAGAGCAAGAGAGTAAGGGAGTGAGGATGCATCACAGGAGGGGCAGAGGGAGAGGGAGAGAGAATCTTAAGCAGGCTTCATACCCAGGGCAGAGCCCGACATGGGGCTGGCATGAGATCATGACCTGAGCTGGGCACCCAGGCGCCACCTCCCAACACGAGTTTTTCTTAATTTAAGTGTATTTCATATGTATTTCATATAAAGATTTTTATTTATCTTTAAATGCTTATTTATTTATTTTGAGAGAGAGAGAGAGAGCATAAAGCTGGGGAGGGAAAAGGGAGAGAGAGGGAGAGAGAGAGAGTGAGACCGAGAGCGAGAGCGAGAGCGAGAGCAAGAGAGAGAGAGAGAATCCCAATGGGTTTAACACGGGGCTTGATCTCACGAGATAGCGAGATTGTGACCTGAGCCAAAGACAAAAGTCAGATGTTCAACCGGCTGAGCCACCAATGCAACCCAAGATTTTTATTCTGAAAAGACTAATCATCATTAAAATTACACTGGATTTTTTATATAAAGGCATTGGTTGTAAATACTGATTATAATATTGTAAGCAAAAGAAAAAATAAAAACAATGTGGATAATTGCCATTTAAATTCTTAATTTCAGAATTTTTAAATCTCAGAAAGAAAAGTATGTTGAGTAATATATTAGGTCAAACCTAAATTGATAGAAATACTCAGCTAACTAGATTCGTAGGTTGAGCAAACCTCCCATGAGGTTCATTTTATTTATTTCTTTTTAAAATTTGTTTTGTATCTTTGTAGGAAAACAATTCATGGATTGTCCAAAATAATTTCAGAATTTTATTTTAGAGATCATGTTGGTTATTACAGGTTTTTTAAGGCACCAAATCTCAGAAGAAGCTGCTGGCAGGATTAACATTCACATGATTCAGTGAATTCATATTTGTTTCAAGAGATATAACATTTTTAAAAACCTTTCAAAAAATGTTTTATTTTTGAGACAGAGACAGACAGAGCATAAGTGGTAGAGGGGCAGAGAGAGAGGGAGACACAGAATCCGAAGCAGACTCCAGGCTCTGAGCTGTCAGCACAGAGCCTGATGCGGGGCTCAAGCCCACGAATGTGAGATCATGACCTGAGCCGAAGTCAGAGGCTTAACCGACTGTCACCCAGGTGCCCCTCAAGAGATATAACATTGTTGAGTCATTCTTTCTACCTGTCAAGAATCCCTAACATTTAATTTCTACCTCACTATGTGAAGGAAGTTGATAGTCAAAAATATATATAAGTGTCAGAAAACAAGGATCAAAAATTTCCATTAATGCATATGTCTGTAATATATTTAATACTGCAATTTTGTGCACATTATTGCTATTGATTTCTTTCTGATAGAGAGGTAAGATCATAAACTATTCAGTATTTGAAGATTGAGAGAAAAAAAGACAGTATGTCACTCTGACAATGAGATACTAAGTGTGGAATTCTAATTACTGGACCTGATAGGGAAAGAAATCTGATAGGATAGAAAAGTAATTATTATAAAATTGTTGATAGCATAGGTAAATGACTTGTCCCTAAAATTAAAAAGTTAAACTTAGTTAATTATATCTTAGCTAATAAAAACTTCAGTGATAAGGTTTATAGATTGGTGAAAAATTAATGAACACTTTAATGAATTTTCTAGTAAATTATGTAAGTCAGAAGTAACTTAATAAGAAGTCTGAAAATGTTTAGAAGAGATTAGATTTATTGAGATATAAAATAAGTCTAGAAATAGTAAAACTCCATTTCTATATAGGAGGAATTTAAAATTAAGTCTGCTTTATTAGGTTGTATCTCATTGTCTGAAACAGTCTAACACAAGATTGCATTTAATAAATTAATTATTTCATTAATTATGCAGTTAATTATTACATAAATTAATATTAATATTAGGCACTGTATGAAAATAAAGGGTGTGGGTATGTTGTAACTCTGAGGGTTATAAGTAACAACTCAAGGTTGTCAATTTTTAAAAATATTATAGTAGGAACATTTAATGTGAGATCTACCTTCTTAGTAAATGTTTAAGTGTACAGTATGGTGTTATTAACTATAGTAATGATGTTTTAGAGCAGATCTCTCAAACTTATTTATCTTATATAACTGAAACTGTATACCTAGCGAATAGCGACTCCCAGTTTCCTCTTTCCCCCAACTGCTAGAAACTACCATTCCATTCTCTGCTTCTATGAGTTTGGCTATTTTAGATACCTCGTGTAATTGGAATTGTATAGTTATTTGCCCATCTGTGACAATCAGTCTTATTTTACTTGGCATTATGTCATCTGGGTTCATCCATGTTGTCACATATTGCAAGACTTCTTTTTTTGTAAAGACTAAACGGGGCGCCTGGGTGGCTCAGTCAGTTAAGTGTCTGACTTCAGCTCAGGTCATAATCTCACATTCGTGGGTTTGAACCCTGCCTCGGGCTCTGTGCTGACGGCTCAGAGCCTGGAGCCTGTTTCAGATTCTGTGTCTTCCTCTCTCTCTGCCCCTCCCCCACTCATGCTCTGTCTCTCTCTGTCTCAGAAATTAAAAACTATATAAAAAAAGACGAAATAATACTCCATTGTGTGTATATATCACATTAAGAAAATCCATTCACCCATTGATGGACAGTTAGGTTGTTCCTACATCTTTGTTTTTTAAGTTTATTTACTTATTTTGAGAGAGAGAGAGAGAGAGATTCAGAGCATGAGCTGGGAAGAGACAAAGGGAGGGAGAGAGAGAGAGAATCCCAAGTAGGCTTCCAACTGTCAGCGAGGAGCCTGATGCCAGGCTTGATCTCACCACCATGAGATCATGACCTGAGCCAACATCAAGAGTCGGTTGCAGAACTGACCGAGCCACTGAGTTTCCCAGTTGTTCCTACATTGTGACTATTGTGAATAACAGACCAATGAAGATGGAAGTGTTTATATTTCTGAGATCCTGATTTTAATTTTTTTGAAAAAATATACAGATGTGAGATTGCTGGGTCATAAGATTTTATTTATTTTTTGAGGTAACTCCATATTGTTTTTCATAGCAGCCACACCATTTTACATTCCTTTCAACAGTGTACAAGGATTTCAATTCTTCCACATCCGACAACACTTGTTATATTTTGTTTTCTGATAATGGCAATCCTAACAGGTGAGAGTTAATATCTCATTGTGGTTTGATTTGCATTCTGTGATGATTAGTAACATTGAGCACCTATTTATGTGCCTGTTGACTCTTTGTATGTCTGCTTTGGAAAATTGTTTAAGTCTTTAGCCCATTTTTTAATCAGGTTACTTTTTTTAATAATTGAGTTGTAAGAGTCCCACTTTCCAAGACCAATGTTATTGAGCATTTCTCCTATATTTTCTTCTAGAAGTTCTATAGTTTCAGCTCTTACATTTTTTAATTTTTATTAGTTTTGTTTTTTGCTTGCATATCTTTTTATTTTTTATTTTTTAAAATTTCACCAAGTTAGTTAACATATAGTGTAATAATGATTTCAGGAATAGAATTTAGTGATTCATCACTTACATATAACACTCAGTGCTCATCCCAGCAAGTGTCCTCCTTAATGCCTTTTGCCCGTTTAGCCCATCCTCCAACCCCAAACTCCTCCAACAACCCTTAGTTTGTTCTCTATATTTAAGAGTGTCTTACGGTTGGGGCGCCTGGGTGGTTCAGTCAGTTAAGCATCTGACTTTGGCTCAGGTTGTGAACTCACTGTTCATGGGTTCGAGCCCCACATTAGGCTCTGTGCTAATGGCTTGGAGGCTGGAGCCTGCTTCAGATTCTGTGTCTTCCTTCTTTGCTCCTCCCCTACTAACACTGTCTCTGTCTCAAAACAAAAAACAAACACCCTCAAAAAACACATATAAACATTAAAAAAATAAGAGTCTTAGTTTGTTTCCCTCCCTGTTTTTATATTATTTTTGCTTCCCTTCCCTTATGTTAATCTATGTTGTATCTTAAATTACACGTGAGTGAAGTCATATATTTATCTTTCTCTGACTGACTTATTTAGCTTAACATAATAAACTCTAGTTCCATCCATATTGTTGTAAATGGAAAGTTTTCATTCTTTAAGACCGCCAAAGAATATTCCATTGTGTGTATATACATACACACACACACACACACACCCCCCACATCTTCTTTATCCATTCATCATTTACTAGACATTTGGGCTCTTTCCACACTTAGGCTATTGTCGATAACACTACTATAAACACTGAGGTGCATGTGCCCCTTCAAAACAGCACTCCTGTATCTTTTGGATAACTACCTAGTAACACAGTTGCTGGGTCGTAGGATAGTTCTATTTTTATTTTTATTTTTTTAAACTTTTTAAATGTTTTTATTTATTTCTGAGAGAGAGAGAGAGAGATAGTGTGAGCAGGTCAGAGAGAGAGAGGGAGAAACAGAATCTGAAACAGGCTCCAGACTCTGAGCTGGCTGTCAGCATGAACCGTGAGATCATGACCTAAGCTGAATTTGGACGCTTAACTGACTGAGCCACCCAGTAGCCCCAGTTCTATTTTTATTTTTTGAGGAACCTCCATACTGTTTTCCAGAGTGGCTGCACCAGGTTGCATTCCCACCAGCAGTGCAAAAGAGTTTTCTTTCTCTGCATCCTCACTAACATTTGTTGTTGCCTGAGTTGTTAAGTTTAGCCATTCTGACAGGTGTGAGGTGGTATCTCATTGTGATTTTCATATTTATTTCCCTGATTATGAGTGATGTTGAGCATTTTTCATGTGTCTGTTAGCCACCTGGATGTCTTCTTTCGAGAAGTGTCTATTCATGTCTTTTGCCCATTTCTTCACTGAATTATTTTGTTTGAGTTTGATAAGTTCTTTATAAATTTTGGATACAGACCCTTTACATGATATGTCATTTGCAAATATCTTTCCCATTCCATTGGTTGCCTTTTAGTTTTCCTGATTGTTTCCTTTGCTGTGCAGAAGCTTTTTATCTTGATGAGGTCCCAATAGTTTAGTTTTGCTTTTGTTTCCCTTGTCTCCAGAGATATGTCTAGTAATAAGTTGCTGCAGTTGACGTCAAAGGGGTTGTTGTCTGTTTTCTCCTCTAGGATTTTGATGGCTTCCTGTCTTGCATTTAGGTCTTTCATCCATTTTGAGTTTGCTTTTGTGTATGGTGTAAGGAAAGGGTCCAGGTTCATTCTTCTGAATGTCACTGACCAGTTTTCCCAGCACCATTTGCTGAAGAGACTGTCTTTTTACCATTGGATATTCTTTCCTGCCTTGTCAAATATTAGTTGGTCATACAATTGTGGGTCAGTTTCTGGGTTCTCTATTCTGTTCCATTGATTTATTTGTCTGTTTTTGTGCCAGCACCATACTGTCTAAATGATTACAGCTTTGTAATACAGTTTGAAGTCAAGAATTGTGATGCTTTCAGCTTTGGTTTTCTTTTTTTTAACATGTATTCATTTTTGAGAGACAAAGAGAGAGACAGGGCAGAGAGAGAGAGGGAGGCACAGAATCTGAAGCAGGCTTCAGGCTCTGAGCTGTCACCACAGAGCCAGTCATGGGGCTTGAACCCACGGACTGCGAGATCATGACCTGAACTGAGGTCAGATGCTTAACTGACTGAGCCACCGAAGCATCTCTGGTTTCCTTTCTTAACAACACTTTGATTATTCGGGGTCTTTACTGGTGCCAATAAATTTTAGGATTGTTTGTTCTAGTTCTGTGAGGAATGCTGTTGTTCTTTGGATGGGGATTGCATTGAATATGTAGATTTCTTTGGGTAGTATTGACATTTTGTTCATCTAATCCATGAGCATGGAATATTTTCCATTTCTTTGTGTTTTCTTCAATTTCCTTCATAAACTTTCTATAAATTTTTAACCTCTTTGGTTAGGTTTATTCCTACGTATTTTCCTGGTTTTCAGTGCAATTATAAATGGGATTGATTCCTTGGTTTCTATTTCTGCTGTTTCATTATTGGTATATAAGAATGTAACCAGTTTCTATACACTGATTTTGCATCCTGCAATTTTGCTGAATTCATGGATCAGTACTAGCATTTTTTGGTGGAGTCTTTTTGTTTGTTTGTTTATTTATTTGTTTATTCTTAAATAGTTTATTGTCAAGTTGGTTTCCATGTAACACCCAATGCTCATCCCAACATGTGCCCTCCTTGGTGGAGTCTTTTGAGTTTTCCACAAAAGGTTATCATGTTGTCTGCGAAAAGTGAAAGTTTATCTTCTTCCTTGTCGATTTGGATGCCTTTTATTTCTCTGTGTTGTCAGATTGCTGAGGCTAGGACTCCTAACACTATGTTGAATAGCAGTGGTGAGAGTGCACATCCTTGTTGTGTTCTGACCTTAGGGAGAAACCTCTCAGTTTTCCCCCATTGACGATGATATTAATGATGGGTCTTTTGTATGTGGCTTTTATGATCTTGAGGTATGTCAAATCTTAGATTTAAATCTTTAATCCATCTTGAATTAATTTTTGTGTATGTTATAAGATAAGGATCCAATATCATTCTTTTGCATGTGAACATCCAGTTTTCCCAACATTATTTGTTGAAAAGCAAACATGTATACTTTTCCCATTGTGTGTTTTGGGACCCTTATCAAATATCAATTGACTGTATATGCATGAGTTTTTTTCTGGGCTTTCTCTTCTGTTATTTTGGTCTGTATGTCTGTCTTTTTGCCAGTACCATACCATTTTGGTTATTATAGGTTTATAATAACTTTTGATAAGTGTGAGGCTTCCATCTTTGTTCTTCTTTTTCAAGGTAATTTTGGCTATTTAGGGTACTTTATGATTCCATATGAATTTTAGGATTGGTTTTTCTAGTTTTATAAAAAAATGCCATTGGAATTTTGATAGGGGTTGCAATGAATCTGTAGATCACTTTGGGATCACTTTGGGTAGCATGGGCGTTTTAACAGTATTAAGTCTTTCAATCAGGAACATGGTTTGTCTTTCTATTTGTGTCTTCTATTTCCTTCATTTATGTTTAGCTTTCAGTGTACAAGTCTTTAGCCTCCTTCATTAAGTTTATTCTTAAGTGTTTTATTCTTTTTGGTACAGATGTAACTGGTATTGTTTTCTTAATTTCCTTTTCATATAATTTGCTGTTAGTGTGTAGAAATGCAACTGATTTTTGCATATTAATTTTTACTTTGCATCTTTACTGAATTTGTTGAATAGTTTTGTGTGTGTATGTGAACTCTTTAGGGTTTTCTTTTTTTTTAATTTTTAGTGTTTATTTTTGAGAGAGAGTGAGACAGAGCATGAGTGAGAGAGAGCAGAGAGGGAGGGAGACACACAATCTAACGTAGGCTCCAGGCTCTGAGCCCTCTGCAGAGTCTGATGTGGGGCTTGAACTCATGAATCATGAGATCATGACCTGAGTGAGCCAAAGACAGACACTTAACCAACTGAGACACCCAGGCTCCCCTAGAGTTTTCTTCATATAAGATCATGTCATTTGCAGAGATAATTTTACTTCCTTGGTTCTAACTTAGATGCCTTTCTTATTCTTCCCTAACTTCTCTGGCTGGAACTTCCACTACTATGTTGTGTAGGAATGGTTAGAGTAGATACCCTTGTCTAATTCTTTATCTTAGAGGAAAAGTTTTCAGTTTTCATCATTATGTATGATGCTAGCTGTAGGCTTTTCATATTTATTTCGTTGTTTGCGTATTCTTATGTTGAGGTTTTTTCTTCTTTCCTAATTTATTGATAGTTTTTGTAACAAACAGCCATTGTATTTTGTCAGATGTATTTTCTGCATCTCTTGAGATAATATTATTATTTTTATCCTTCATTCTGTTAACGTGGGATATCACAGTAATTGATTTTTGTATGCTGGACCATCCTTGTATCTCAAGTATAAAATCCACTTGGTCATGTTACGATTATTTGCATGTTTTGTTGAATTTGGTTTACTAGTATATTGTTGATGATTTTTACTTGCATGTTCATCAGGAAGATTGGTCTATAATTTTCTCTTTTTGAAGTGTCCTTATTTGAGTTTGGTATGGTAGTAATGCTAACCTCCTATAATGAATTTGAAAGTATTTCCTTCTCTTCAATTTTTGGGAGAGTTTGAGAAGGATTGGCATTAATTCTTCTTTAAATGTTTGGTAGAATTCATCATGAAGCCCTCTGGTTCTGGGGTTTTCTTGTTGGGAGGTTTTTTTTCATTACTGATTCATCTCTTTGTTAGTTATAGATCTGTTCAGACTTTATTTTTCTTCATGTTTCAATCTTGCTGGTTGTATGTTTAGGAATTTATTCAGTTTTTGTAAATTACCCAATTTGATGGCATATGGTTTTTCATAGTAGTTTCTGCCATCCTTTTGTTAACATTTCCACTCTAATCTTTATTTCCTTCCTTCTGCTAACTTTGTTTGTTTGTTTTTCATTACTAGTTTATTGAGGCATAAAGTTATGTTGTTTATTGAGGTATTTCTTTGAATGTTGGTATTGATTGTTATCAACTTCTTGTTATTTATTTTTAATGGTTATTTATTTTTGAGAGAGTAAGAGAGAGTGCACACAGGGGAGAGGCTGAGAGCAAGAGGGAGAGAAGATCCAAAGTGGGCTCTGCACTGATAGAGTGCCTTATGCAAGGTTCAATCCCATGAACCATGAGATCATGACCCGAGCCAAAGTTGGATGCTCAATTGACTGGGCCACCCAGGTGCCCCTTGGCTTCCTTTTTATTACTGCTTTTCCTGCATCTCAGAGCTTTTTATATGTTGTATTTCCTTTTTTGTTTGTCTGAAGGTATTTTCTAATTTCTCTTTTGATTTCTTCTTTCACATATTGTTCAGAAGTGTGCTGTTTAGGGCACCTTCCTACACTGTTGGTGGGAATGTAAACTGGTGCAGCCCCTCTGGAAAACAGTGTGAAGGTTCCTCAAAAAGTTAAAAATAGAACTCCCTATGACCCAGCAATAGCACTGCTAGGAATTTACCCTAGGGCACAGGAGTGCTGATGCATTGGGTCACATTACCCCAATGTTGATAGTAGCACTCTCAACAATAGCCAAAACATGGTTCAAGAAGATGTGGTTCATCTATACAATGGAATACTACATGGCAATGAGAAAGAATGAAATCTGGCTATTTGTAGCAACATGGATGGAACCTGAGGGTGTTATGCTGAGCGAAATAAGTCAGGCAGAGAAGGACAGACACAATATATTTGCACGTATAGGAGGATTAAGAGGAACTTAATGGAGGACTATGGGGGAGAAGAAGGGGAAACATAGTTGGGGAGAGGGAGGGAGGCAAACCATGAGAGACTCTTGAGTGCTGAGAACAAACTGAGGGCTGATGGGGGGGTGGGAGAAGGGAAGGGGGGTGATGGGCATGGAAGAGGGCACTTGTTGGGATGAGCACTGGGTGTTATATGGAAACCAACTTGACAATAAACTATTTAGGAAAAAATAATTCAAAGGAAAAATAAGAAGTGTGTTGTTTAATTTATACATACTGTGAAATTTCCAGTTTTCCTTCCACTGTTAATTTCTAACTTCTTTTAGTTGTGGTTGGAAAAGATATTTCATATGATTTCAGTCTTTTAAAATTTATTGAAAGTTGTTTTGTGACTTAACATGTGATGTCTACTGAAGAATGTTACATGTTCACTTGAGAAAAATATATATTTTCCTTCCATTGGGTGCAATTTCTAAGCATTTCTCTTTGGTCCTCTTGGTCTTTAATGGTGATCAAATTTTATTTTCTGTGCTTTGGACCTCTCTCACTATTTCTTTCTTTCTTTCCCTAACCAGGATACTTACGCTGCTTTTAGCTGTTTAAAACATAAATCCTGCAAACACACATACTTAAGCATCTCTAAAAGTTCATTTTTTTCCTTACTAAAATGTCCCATATCTCCAGCTTAAATTTCTATTCCCATTTTCCACTCTAGTTAAAATACTTATCAGTATAGCTGAATTCCTAGGCCAGATAATGTTATAACTATTATATATAATTAGATCTGTTTTAAGTCTCCCTGTCTATTTGCATATTTTGGGACTGAAAATAGGAGAGGATGCTTAACGAGTTTTACTCAATTTTGGTACCAAAAGTTTTCGCAGTAATTAGGTAGGGCTCTCGGGGCCCACGGATTTAACGCAGACCTACATACACACGTACGAGGCTGCTCACTGTCTTAATCATCACTATCTAATCTCGTTTATTTGGCGTTTCCAGAGAAATAAATGTTTATTACATGAATATAGTTACCCTTTTATACTAACTGTCCTAAGTTTTGTCATTGTCTTCATAGGTTATTATAGAAAGGCATAAACATCCAAATTTTGCAAATTTATTTCTAATGAATTTTAAGGTATAATTACAAATTTTGCAAGCACCTTAACTCTGTGAGAAGTGGTGTTTGAGAACTGCTGTAATCACATGCAAAGCCATTGATATTGAGGACCTGGCTGCATTAGACAAGTTAATAATTGAAATAAAAAGTGACAAACATGATGACTAAGTAAGTTCTTCAAAAGAGAAAGATTTAAATTTCAAAGGATTAAGAAAAGTACCTTTGGAAAATGGATGGATCTTTGAGTAATACTGCAAGGAAACAACCCTCTTGTATGGTTCTGATGTCAAGATTAAGATGAAAATATATTTAGGGTTGCCTGGGTGGCTCAGTCGGTTAAGTGTAGGACTTCAGCTCAGGTCATGATCTCACGGTTCGTGGGTTTGAGCCCCATGTCGGGGTCTGTGCTGACAGCGCAGAGCCTGGAGCCTGCTTCAGATTCTGTGTCTCCCTCTCTCTCTGACCCTCCCCTGCTCACACTGTCTCTCTCTCTCAGAAATAAATAAAACATTAAAAAATTTTAAAAAAGATGAAAACATGAAATTTTGTGTGAATAATTTAAAAACATTAAAAAATCTGGTTATTATGGATTAATTTCTTGGTAAATTTTAAGAATTGGCATATAGTTGTAAACATATCCTCTATTTTAAAAACATTAAAAGATAAACTTATTTAAAAATTTTATATTTCAAAGTAAAGTCTCATTTATATATATTTGTTATTACTTATATAAATTTTGCTCTGGTTTTAAGGTGCCTTAAGTGTATTTTTCATTGACACACTAAAAATTTAATAAGAAGTGTATCTGAGCCAATGTTGTGTAGTTATGTAGGCTAAGATTATTTTTTCTTCAAAAAAGAATAATTTCTTGATTTGTATAGTAAATAATCTGCCATTTTTTGGATACTTTCTATATATCTATAATTAAATAATCTGTTTTATAACAGTATATGTGCATGCCTATTAAATAACTTTCATATGATACAGAACTTATATAATTCTATAGCAAAAACCCCCAAATAATCTGATTTTAAAATGGGCCAAGGATCTGTATAGACATTTTCCAAAAAAGACATATAAATGACCAACAGTTCGTGAACAGATGCTCAACACCACAAATCATCAAGTAAGTGGAAATCCAAACTGCTAAGAGATATTACCTCACATCTGTTAAGATGATTTTTATCAGAAAGATAGCAGATAATGAGTGTTGGTGAGGATGTAAAGAAAGGGGAACTTTTGTATGCTGTTACTGGGAGTATAAATTAGTACAGCCGTTCTGGAAAAGCAGTATGGGGGTTCCTCAAAAAATTAAAAATGGAACTACCCTATGATCCAGCAATGCCCTTCTGGGTATTTATCTAAAATAATTTAAAATTAGTATCTCAAAGAGATATCTGTACTCTGATGTTTATTGCTCCATTATTCACAATAGCCAAGGTATGGAAACAAGCTCAGCATCTGTCCACAGATGGATGGATAAAGAATATGTGATGTGTATATACTTCTATATCTATAGATACCATAGCTATCTATAGATACCATGAGAAAGAAGAAAATCTTATCATTTGCAACAACGTGGATGAATCTAGAGGACATTATACTAAGTGAAATTTACCAGACAGATAAAGACAAACACTGTATGATCTCACTTATATGTGGAATCAAAAAAGGGCAAAATGTTTTTCATGTTCTTTTTCTTTCTTTTGTTGTTGTTTTTATTATTATTGTTATTTATTTTCAAGTTAACATACATTGTAGTCTTGGCTTCAGAAGTAGAATCCATTGATTGATCACTTACATATAACAGCCAGTGCTCATCTCAACAAGTGCCCTCCTTAAAGCCCATCACCCATATGAACCCCCATAGCCCCTCAATTTGCTCTCTATATTTAAGAGTCTCCTAAGGTTTGCCTCCCTCTCTTTTTACCTTATTTTTCTTTCCCTTCCCCTATGTTCATCTGTTAAGGTTCTCAAATTCCATATATTAGTGAAAACATATGTGTCTTTTTCTGACTGACTTACTTTGCTTAGCATAATACCTTCCAGTTCCAACCAAGTTAATGCAAATGGCAAGATTTCATTCTTTTTCATTGGTGAGTAGCATTCCATTGTGTGTATATATACATATACATACCCCACATCTTCTTAATCCATTCATCAGTTCATAGACATTTGAGCTCTTTCCACGGTTTGGCTGTGGTTGATAGTGCTGCTATAAACATTGGGGCTCATGTGCCCCTTTGAACCAGCATTTTTGTATCCTTTGGATAAATTCCTAGTAGTGCAGTTGCTGGGTTATAGAGTAGTTCTGTTCTTAATTTTTTGAGAAACCTCCATACTGTTTTTCAGAGTAGAAGAGGTCAGACCTGATACAGATAGTAGAATGGTGGTTAGCAAGTGCTGGGGGGTGGGAGAGATGGGGGGACGCTGGTCAAATGGTGCAAGCCTTTGGTTATAAAATGAGTAAGCTCTGGGGATCTAATATACATCATAATGATTACAGTTGATAATGCGTCATGTACTTGAAATTTGCTAAGAACATAGAACTTAAATGCTCTTACAACAGACACAAAAAGCTAACTATGTGAGGTGATGGGTGTGATAATTTACCTGATTGTGCTAATCACTTCACAAAGTCTACCTATGTCAACTGTCACATTGTACACTTTAATGTATACAATTTTATTTGTCAATTATACCTCAATAAAGCTGAAAAAATAAAAAAAATCCCCCAATCCCTTTAATGTAAAAATGTATGTATTACACATTTGAATATCATTTAAAATATTTCTCTTAATTTTGACATATTTTCCCTTTAAAAAATTAGAAAAACTCAGAAAGTAAGGAGGAAATAATATGCTTTTAGTTTATTATATAGCTATACAGATGGTCCCTGGCTTATGATGTTTTGACTAAAGATTGTTTTCTTTATGCTGGTGCGAAAGCAGTATGCATTCAGTAGAAGCTGTAATTCAAGTTTTGAATTTTAACCTTATCCCAGGCTAGTGATATGTGGTACCATGCTTCTTGTGGTGCTGGGCTGTGGCTGTGAGCCACTGTGGCTCCCAGTCAGCCACATAGTTACGTAGGTAAAACAACTGATGCACCCAACTACCATTCTGTACCCATACAACCATTCCATTTTTCAATATCAGTACAGTATTCAATAAATTACATTAAATATTTAGCACTTCATTATAAAATAGGCTTTGTGTTAGATGAATTTGCCTAACTAGAAGCTCATGTAAGCTCTGTGAGTACATTTAGGGTAGACTAGGCTAAGATCTGATAAATTCACAGTGGGTTGGGTGTATTTTACTTTATTTTTAAAATTTTTAATGTTTATTTATTTTTGAGAGAGACAGAGAGAGTCTGAGTAGGAGAGGGGCAGAGAGTGGGAGACACAGAATCTGAAACAGGCTCCAGGCTCTGAGCTGTCAGCACAGAGCCCAACGGGGGGCTCAAACTCACAAACCGTGAGATTATTGAGGTCATGACCTGAGCTGAAGTCGGACATCCAACTGACTGAGCCACCCAGGCACCCGGGTTGGATATATTAAATGCATTTTCAACTCATGATATTATCAGCTTAGGATGTGCTTTTTGGGATGTATCCCCATTGTAAGTTGAGGAAGATCTATACTATAGGGGATAATATACCTATAGTATCACCATCTAGTAAGAAACACTTGCAATGCTGTATCTATGATACAAAGATATTAAAAGTGTTAATATCTTGAAAGGTATAAATATTTTCCCTTGTAGTCATTTTTCTATCTGTAAACATATTGAGGAAGTATTTTTATCATTGCTAATCTAGAATTTTTCTAATGTTCCCAAACCAACCAAACAGGCATTCAGACTACCAAAACACAACAAAACACACAGGCAACATATACATCCACAGTCTATAAGACACCTTCCAAGACACATCAGTCATATTCCTTAAGATTACGAAGGGGGAGAACTGGCCTTCTTTCTTTCATTCCTCTCCTTTTCCCTATATGAGTACTCTACTCAAGGGATCTTAGAAACTTTGAGATGTGATCTGTGGGTCTCAGCAGAAGAATGACATATGTAGTGGTGCTCCAATTGAATACTTTGTAAAAGTTGCAGAGGCAGTGTGACCAGGAAAATGAGGTAGGTTCTTATTCCCTAGGTGGATGCTTATGCATGAGGCTTACTGACCTGCCCTCTGTGCCTTTTTGGAGTGGAGGTAAGGGAGATAATTCAAGGATGGTTGGGGAGAGACAGAAGTCAAGCTGCTTTTCACTCTCATCTTTTATTAGGCTGGACACATGCCCTTTTTAGTGCTTCAGGGGAACATCACAGAAGGTGTGTGAGCTTCAGTGGTCTGGTTTATGTCCCGCCTGAGAGAACTGGACTTTGGAAAGAGAACACCAGTAGGGGGAGCTGTGGCTGAATGCTAGAGCTGGAAGTAGAATGGGAGTGGAGTTATAAGCAGGTAAATGGGAGTGAATTCCCCATATCAGCAGGCTTCTGAGTGAGGGAGGAGCCTCCCTCAGGGCCTGCTGAGAACCTGTACCCAAAGCAAAGCCAATGGGGGCATTTGTAATGGAGGAGCTGCTGCAGCTGCAGTTAATAGTATACCATTGATCTATTTCTGTACTTTCTATTCCTATCCATTTCTGGAAGTGCTATAAGAAAAGGAGAGGGGAAGAGTGAAGGATGGCTGATTGGTCTCTATTCCAAGTTCCCTCCTGCTGAGGCAAAGGCCGGGATGAACTTGGAACTGAATGCAAGATTCAGATTTTAAAATCAATTAGACTAGATGGAAATACTTAATATTTGAAAGCAACTGGGAAGCTGTAGGATCTGTCCAAGATGTTATTAAAGGATGGAGAAAGGAAATTCAACAGAACTTGTTTGAAAACAGTGACTGGAGAAAAGTAAAACCACACCATCTTTGTATCCCACTGAGTTCTAGGGCTGTTCAAGAGGGCAGTTTTGTGTGCTTATAGAAAGCTGAGATTTGTTGATTTGTTTTGCTTTGCTTTTCAAAATTTAACTGCAGTTTCAAAAATATTTTCCTATATTATTAAAAAGTCTCTCTCCCTCTCTCTTTTATGTGTTTTTGTGGTTTGAGGTGGTTAGGAAATAAAGCCTAAACTCCCAGAGGAAAAGGGTAATCTTACTTATCTTGCTGCTGGTATTCAAAGAACAAGAACTTGATCCCCACTCCAATTCTGAATTTAGCTCTTTAGGAAGAAGTTAGGGAGAGAGAGAGAAAGTAAACAGAAGAGAGAGAGAGAGAAAGAGAGAGAGAGAGAGAGAGAGAGGGCTCTCTTATTAGTCCTAGTATCTTTCATGTTAGCAGACTAAAATAAGATGTTTTGCATAACATAAAAGAAGTTAAACACACTATTAAAACACAATGTGGTTTGGTTTATAGATTATATTCTCTTTAATTCTGTATCCCCCCAATTTTACTATTTAAATTTTTTAATAGTTTATTTATTTTTGAGAGAGAGAGAGAGGCATATAGGGAGACATAGAATACAAAGCAGGCTCCAGGCTCCAAGCTGTCAGCACAGAGACAGTCATACCTATGAACCATGAGATCATGACCTGAGCCAAAGTTGGATGCTTAACTGACTGAGTGACTCAGGTGCCCTGTAATTTTACTCTTTTAAATAAAGCTATATATGACATCTTTGTGTATTAACATTTTCTTTATTTGGAGTTATTTTCTCACAATGGATTTCCAGAAATGTAACCAGAATAGAGATAATATCTTTTTAAAATGCTGTATAGTACAAATTGCCTCTTAGAAAATTTGGCTATGACAGAAAATTAAGACAACAAAAATCATGTTAAATCCCACCAACCAGAGAAAAGCATTACTACCATTTTTTTCCCAAATTCTGCCTATGTGTAAATATTTTAAAGTGAGATCATGTATTCTACATGGAAAACCCAAAAGGGTCCGCCAAAAGCTGCTAGAACTGATAACACAAATTCAGCAAAGTTGCAGAATATAAAATTAATATACAAAAATCTGTGGCACTTATATACACCAATAATGAAGTAGCAGAAAGAAAAATCAAAGAATCAATCTTATTTACAGTTGCACTAAAAACCATAAAATACCTAGGAATAAACTTAACTAAAGAGGTAAAAGATCTGTACGCTGAAAACTATAGAAATTTTATGAAAGAAATTGAAGAAGACACAAAGAAATGGAAAAACATTCCATGCTCATGGATTGGAAGAACAAATATTGTTAAAATGTTAATACTACCCAAAGCAATCTACATATTCAATGCAGCCCCCATCCAAATAACCAGCATTCTTCACAGAGCTAGAACAAATGATTTTAAAATTTGTATGGAACCAGAAAAAATCCCAAATTATTCAAAGTATTGAAAAAGAAAACCAAAGCTGGAGGCTTCACAACTACAGACTTCAAGTTGTATTATAAAGCTGTAATCATTATGACAGTATGTTACAAAACAGACACATAGATCAATGGAACAGAATAGAGAACCCAGAAATGGACCCGCAAACATATGGCCAACTAATCTTTGACAAAGTAGGAAAGAATATCCAATGTAAAAAAGACAGGCTCTTCAGCAAATGGTGCTGGGAAAACTGGTCAGTGACATTCAGAAGAATGAACCTGGACCCCTTTCTTTCACCCTACACAAAAGTAAACCCAAAATGGATGAAAGACCTCAACATAAGACAAGAAGTCATCAAAATCCTAGAGGAGAAAACAGGCAACAGCCCCTTTTGACCTTGGCCACAGCAACCTCTTACTAGACATGTCTCTGAAGGTAAGAGAAACAAAAGCAAAAATGGATTTTTGGGACCTCAAGAAGATAAAAAGCTTCTGCACAGCAAAGGAAACAATCAATAAAACTAAAAGGCAACGAATGGAATGGGAGAAGATATTTGCAAATGACATACCAGATAAAGGGTTAGTATCCAAAATCTATAAAGAACTTACCAAACTCAGCACCCAAAAAACAAATAATCCAATGTAAAAATGGACAAAGGACATAAACAGTTTTCCAAAGAAGACATCCACATGGCTAACATACGTGAAAAATGCCCAACATCACTCATCATCAGGGAAATACAAATCAAAACCATGATGAGATACTACCTGACACTAGTCAGAATGGCTAAAATTAACAACTCAGGCAACAACAGGTGCTGGCAAGTATGTGGAGAAAGAGGAACCCTCTTACACCATTGGCAAGAATGCAAACTGGTGCAGCCACTCAGGAAAACAGTATGGAAGTTCCTCAAAAAATTAAAAATAGAACTACCCTGTGACTCAGGAATTGTGCTCAGGTATTTATCCAGCGGTTACAAAAATGCTGATTCAAAGGGGCACTTGTACCTCAATGTTTATAGCATCACTATCAACAATAGCCAAATTATGGAAAGAGCCCAAATGTCCATTAACTGACGAATGGATAAAGAAGATGTGTTATATATACACAATGGAATATTACTCGGCAATCGTAAAGAATGAAATCTTGCCATTTGCAACAATATAGATGGAACAATAGTGTATTATGTTAAGTGAAATAAGGCAGTCAAGGCTAGATAATAATATGATTTCATTCACATGTGGAATTTAAGAAACAAAACAAATGAACATGGGGAAAGGAAGGAAAAATAAGACAAAAAGAAAAGCAGAGTCAAACCATAGGAGACTCTTAAATGCAGAGAATATATTGAGGGTTGCTGGTAGGGTGCTAGGTGGAGGGATGGGCTAAATGGGTAAAGGGCATCTAGGAAGGCACTTGTTGGGATGAGTAGTGGGTGTTATGTAAGTGGTGATTCACTAAATTCCACTGCTGAAATCATTTTATACTATATGTTAACTAACTTGGGTTTAAATGAAATTAAAAATTTAATAAAGGAAAGAAAAATGGAAAAAAAGAAATTTGAAGTAAAAAAAATGAAATAATGATTGGTGCACATGGGTGATTCAGTCAGGTAAGCATCCCACTCTTGATTTTGGCTCAGGTCATGATCTTGCAGTCCTGGGATCGAGCCTTGCATGGGGCTCTGTATTGACAGTGTGGAGCCTGTTTTGGATTCTCTATCTTCCTCTTTCTCTGTCTCTCACTCACTTCACTCACTTGTGTGCTCTCAAAATAAATAAACTTAAAAAAATTGAGATCATGTTTTATAATAAGATCTGTGAATTACTTATCCCAACCAATATGGTATTGTGGGAATTTTTCCATATTTAAATATTTTTGAAAATTTGATTATAAAGTTGAAATAGTTTTTTTTACTGAATTGATTTACAAAAATTTAGTTTTCTTTAAAAAAAAATTTTTTTTAATGTTTATTTAGTTTTGAGAGAGGGAGAGGAAGAGTGCAAGCTAGAGAGGGGCAGAGAGAGAGGGAGACACAGAATCTGAAGCAGGCTCCAGGCTCTGAGTTGTCAGCACAGAGCCTGACATGGGGCTCAAACACACAGACCGTGGGATCATGACCTGAGCTGAAGTCGGACGCTTAACTAACTGAGCCACCCAGGCACCCCTAGTTTTCTTTTTCTTTATCATGGATGCTTAGACTGTTTTAATTGTTTTGGAATAATAATACTGCATTGAACATCCATGAATAAAACTTTATATTAAGTATCTTGCTAAATTGCTTTCAAGAAAGTACCAGTCTTTCAGTGCTACCAGCAATTTATGAGACATACGTGTATTTATATCCTTGTTTGTATTCCAGTTGGCATTGAGAATTACCATGAAAGTTTTTGCAAGTTCTATGAGGAAAAACTGATATTTTAATTTTCATTTTGATTTTATTAATGAGGTTGAACTTTTCACTTAATGTTTATTAGCCATGTGTGTCTCCGCTTGTGTGTTCTCTGTTCATTTTCTTGCACATTTAGCTGTTTGATGTATTTACATTTTAAAAGAAGAACTCATTTACACAAATAAATCTCTAATTATGGAGCCTATGTAGGAAGTATTTTCCAAGCAGAGAGGGATCTTCTTTTCTCTTATTTACTCTTTTAGGAAAATGCATTCAATAAAAATAAATATTGAGCCTCTACTTGGTATAAGAAAGTGTACACTGTATGAAATAAATTGGAAAAAATCTGTCCCTCAAAGAGGAGGCTATCATATGACTTGAATTTGAAATGGCTAGCCTGTGGGGTGCCTGGGTGGCTTAGTTGGTTAAGCATCTGACTTTGGCTCAGATCTTCATCTCATGGTTCATGAGTTCAAGCCCTGCCTCAGGTTCTGTGCTGACAGCTCAGAGCCTGGAGCCTGCTTCTTTGGATTCTGTGTCTCCCTCTCTCTCCGCCCTTCTCCCGCTCATGCTCTGTTTCTCTCTCTCTTAAAAATAAACTTAAAAAAACTTTTTTTTAAATGGCCAGCCTGAAAAAAAAATGACAAAGTCTGTTGCTTCTAAGAGGTCACTGATTTCTCATTAAGCAATTACAAAACTAATCAGAGTCTGCTAGAGAAAATATACACAATAGTAAAAATGAAAATAATTACTCAAAATTTGATAAGCTTAATGTATCACTTTTTTACTTTTTGGATATCCTTTTATTGTCTTTGCATTTTGACATAATTTCAATCAGACTCCACTTAGTATTTTGTTCTTTTTTACTTCACATTATAGCTTAATTTAGCCTTTTGATACTAGAAGTCTTTATTCTAAAGATTAGCTCTCTCTACAACTTATTTAATTATACTATTTGGGGGCATGTAGATTTTTCCCTTTTCTAATGGAATTTTTTAGGTCTAGTCTATGTTTATATTTCTCGGCAAGTTAATTATTTTCACTTAAAAGTGTATGGTAGACATAATTCTCATCTATTTGCATTGAACATATGAATTTATTAGAAAAAACTAATTAAAAAGACTTAGGGAGTGACAAAGAATGATTTTTGGAATTCTTGCCACTTATTATTAGATGATGATTTTTGGGGTGATTTCCTTGTGTACCCCAGATCATACCCTGTTAATTGCTATGAGTTGCACTGGAGAGAGCAGTAGACTTCAGTGATAGAAGACCTGCCCAAATTTCATAAGATCTTGTCTAAATTGTGATTTTTAGAGTCTCTAATTTTTCATCTATAAAGCCTGACCACATGATATTGTTATGAGGATATAGTAAAATAGTATTCAGTGCCTACTACAGTATGTGCTCCAAATTGGTTTAAGTTAATGTTAAATGTCACATTCTGCCACCCCCCACCCCCACCCCCCTTCCTCATTTAATCTATCTTCTTCATCCTGGCTATTTGAGAACTTGGCTTGGATTCAGGGGTTAGATTTTTAATTTTTCTTTTTCAAATTCTTATAGGAATAGGCTCTTAATCGTGGCCTTAAGTTTTCTTGAAACCCCTAAGATATAGTAATTATTGATTTTCCATCAGTCTACTCTAAGGCACTGTGTGAATATAATTTCAGTTCAAAGAAATCTTTTTTCTCTGGTTGACATTTGCCAGAATATCTTAGAAAGAACCAGGACCTTGAGTCACAGCTCATGAGTTGCTGGTTTTTTTTCATGAATCCAGGCTCCTGCCCCTCCTTTGTACTTCTTGTAGACTTTATTCTCCATAGTCATGTCCTTGAAACTTGTCTTTCACATATTTTGCTTATCAAGTAATTAAGATTTTGACACATGTCAAACAGGATTACTTAAGATATTCTATCCTAATTCCATAGTAATAAAGTTACATTTTAGGAGGGTAAAATGAGATTCTATAAGTGTACCTTCACACAATGCCTTTCATTCTCATGAGATAAATACCTGTATACATGTGCTTTCCTTATCAAAAGGCATCACAGAAATAAAATGGGAAATCCCTGTTCTGCAAAAGCTACTTTCTGTTTACAATCCGAAGTTAAAGGAAACTGAACTTTACTTTTATCTGTAGTAAATATATCCTTTACTATATGGGATGTAGTTTACTGGACATGAGCTATATCATAATGTCAGAAGTTTGCCCATGAACAGAATGAAAGAGAATTATGCATATGTATTTCAAAAAGAAAAATCCATTTCTCCCAGGCTATTTTGAAGAAGTAGAGATACCATGTTTCTTTTTTTCCTTCTTTCTTTCTTTCTTTAAGAAAAGCCTGTTCCAATATGACTACTGTGTACCATGTGCAGTTCATATTTTTCTGTTTTAGTGTGTTAGTATGAATATAGTGGATGCAGAGGGAAAGTAAACAATTCTCTTGAGTTACCCAAATAACTTGTGTGTAGGGTAGGATGAGGGGCAAAGGAAGGGCAGAGGTAGAACGAGAGAGCAATGCCTGGGTTGTGCTTCACAGTCGAACTACTTCATTTGCTTGACCTTGAGTAAACTAAATTCTTTAAACCTCCATTTCTTTACCTATAAAGTGGGATAATGATTATATTCACCACACACTGTTGCTGTGAAAATGAAATTACTTTGGTGATAAAGGCTTTTGCAGTAGAAAGGTATTGTTATTCTTAATGCATTCTAGCATCTTAGATTTTACCAGAAAATAATTTCACTGAGACTGGGTGTGGTCAGTAGTTGATAGCTTGGTAAATTCAAAGGAGTAACTAATGATTTGGGTATTAAAATTTTTTCCCCATACTATCCATCCTATCCAAATTATAGGCAGAGATAAAATAAAATACAATACAATACAAAATAAAATAACTATTGCATATGAAAACAATGATAGAAGAGCAAATTTTAGGAAAAAATTATTCCTATGTTTAGAGAATTATGCTGTCAGGTGTTTTCAGTATTCTTTAGCGCCTGCTTCTTTTGAACTAGCACTTTGGTACATATTATTTATGTCAGTCCTATTTTTTCTTCAACTGGAAAGCCCTGTATGAAACCACTTGGAGAAATAAATGAACAAAAGAAAGGTAAAGAGAAAATGGGAAAAGAAGGTAGAAATGAGAGAAGCAAGATCTGTCACTCGAACTTCCTAGTTCATAAAATTAATGTCAGCTATGTGCGGAATAAACATTCTGCTTGGTATCTGTCTATGATATCTTAAAACATTTTCAAGAGAAATGTCAAATAAGTTACTTGGGAACGCTTTTTAAAAATTAAGCATTTTGAAATGAACATGCAGTGATACAAATTATACTTAAATGTATTATCTGCTTCAGTTGATGACCCCACATCACTCCTTTCATTCTTAGGTATACTTTTTTCTATTGCCATTTTAGAATAAGTTTAGATTTAGAAACAGATTCAAGATAGCATGGAGAGTTCTTAATACTCTTCACTCAGCTTCTTCCAATGTTAACAACTTATGTAACCATGGTCCATTTGTCAAAAAAAAAAACCAAACCAAGAAATTAATACTGTTATGATGCTGTTAACTATACTCTAGATTTTGTTTGAATTTCACTAGATTTTCTAGTAATGGCTTTTTTTTTTTTTTTTTTTGTTCCAACACTTAATCCAGGATATCAGATTGCACTTAATATCCTTTGGCATATGATAATTTCTCAGTTTGTCTTTGCCTATTAGTTTTCTATTGCAGCTATAATAAATAACCACAAACTTAGTGGCTTAAAACAATGCAAATATATTATCTTTTAATTCTGGAGGTTAGAAGTCAGAAATGCTGTTGACTGGGCTACAGTTAAGCTTTCCATATGGCTGTGTTGCTTTCTGGAGTTTCTAGGAGAGAATTCATTTTCTTGCCCTTTGCAGTTTCCAGAGGCTGCTCACATTGCTTGCTTTGTGTCTCTCTTTTATTTAATATTTTGAAAAATTTTAAATTGTTGTATATTTGGCATATAATAATATATTAGTTTCAGTTGTGTGTCATAGTTATTTGACAATTATATACATCATGAAGTGCTCACTATAATTAAGTGTAGTTACTATCTGTCACCATACAAAGTATTACAATATTATTGACTTTTTGTGGCCTCCTTTTATTTTCAAAGTCAGCAAGGTCTAGGCATTCTCACAATGCCTCTTTCTCATTCTGACCCTTCTGTTTCCCAATTTCCCATTTAAAGATCCACGTGATTATATGTGGGGATCACTGTGATAACCTAGAATAACTCCTTTATCTTATAGTCAGCTGACTGGCAAGCTTAATTCCATCTATGAAATTAATTGCCCATTACTTGGTAACATAACATATTTGTAGGTTCTGGAGATTAGTATATGCACGTATTTGGTGGGCCATCATTAGCCTACTACCACCTACTCTCCTGCTCCCAATGATTCATGTCTGTTCCTCATACAAAGTATATGCACCCCATCCCAGGGTTCTCAAGCATCAAGTCCAAATCTCATTTCAATCTCATCAGCTCAAAAGTCCCAAGTTTCATCATCTAAATCTTCTAAATCAGGCATGAGTCATGTTCTGTGCACAGTCCATCGAGGGTACAATTTCTTTCAATCTGTGAACATGAAATTTAAAAAACAAAGTATTTATTCCCAAAACACAATGGTGGGACAGGCATAGGATACCACTTATAGATGTTTGATTCAAAAGAAGAGAAAATAGAAGAAAATAAGAAGTCATAGTATATTGTAACCTTTAAAAATTTGTTTTTTCCTTCTGCCTCAATATGTCTACACATAGACCTTGCCCAGGTGATCAAGTACATCTGTTTGGTAAGGCTGGCCGCTACCACAAGTTTCCCTTCTTGCCCTCCACTGACTGTGACCTAGTGACATTCAGATGCACCAATGAAAGCCTCTCATGCCTTTTCTTGCATTCCCCACCTTGACCCCCAGTAAAGGAACTTGCTCACAAGGCCTTGCTCTCTCTTGGCTCCCCACCTGCTTGGATGAACTTGCTTCCTTAGTGCTCCCTCCCATGTCATCCTTCTCTCAGAGTACAATGACTCTCTCTGAGACCTAAGAGCATAA
The DNA here is from genome assembly GCF_008692635.1 of Crocuta crocuta. Taxonomy (NCBI): domain Eukaryota; kingdom Metazoa; phylum Chordata; class Mammalia; order Carnivora; family Hyaenidae; genus Crocuta; species Crocuta crocuta. The sequence goes on along the minus strand of NW_027533010.1, from coordinate 302,845 downwards.
TAAATTTTTTTTTTCCCCTTGGGCTTTCCACTGTCTCCTCTCATGACCACACATCTTATAAAAAATATGAAACACACAGGTCCCAAGCAATTTCACAATCCCTTGAAGCTCTCCGTTCTGCCCTCTGGGTTTAACATTCCATCCTTAGAGGCATCCTTCCTTTCTCATAAAAGGTAGCACATGTTTGCAGCTGAGTAGTTTCATCAATCTGTTTCTTGCCTGCAGAACTTTGAGAATCTGACAGCCTTCTTGCATTTTATTTTCTCTGTCTCTTTTAGTCCTAACTTGCATCATTTCTACTGTTATGACATTCTCAAGAACCTAACAACATCCCAGTGAGAACAATGTCAGACATCTAACCTACAGGGCTGTAAGAAAATAAAATTGTGTTGTTTGAAGCCACTAAGTTTGTGGTAATTTATTACTATAGCAATAGAAAGCTATTACAATTGGATTTAGCAGTATGGAGTTCATTGGTAATATTGACAAAAGCTATTTCAGGGAAATGAGACATGGAAGCCTGTTTAGAAGAGATTTGAAAGAGAAGGGGAGAAAAAACAATTGGAGAGAGTGCATGTAGACCACATTTGAGTTTTCCACATATTCTATACTTTCTTACTTCCACCTTAGTTCATTGTCTTTCTTGACTAGCTTGTTCTTTCTATCCTAATTCTATCCCATTTTTATGGTTAATTCCTATCATTAAACTTCCCTTACTTTCTTAGTCTGGACTAGTTCTTTCTCCTTTGGGTTCCTGTCACTTGGCATTGACTACATTATGTAATGTAAGCTCTCCCCCCATGAAACTCATTTGGGTGCTCAGGACTGAGCAGGGTGCTTAGTTGCAATAGATGTCAATAAATGCTTATCGAATAAGTAAGCAGTTTTAGAATATGCCCTGTTAGTCTATGAAATTTATTATTTCTGTCCTTTAGGTACAGTTCAGTAGTTAGGCTTCTGTCCAAATATTTGGTAAGGTAAGCAGAAAGGTTAACCAACAGAACAAATACCCATCAAATTTCAATCAAGTTCTAGCTTCAGTACATAAAATCTATTTACTTAGGTGAAAGCTCTTTCCCAGGGAAATATTTGTAGATCATTATCCTAAGTTTCAAAAGTAAATTTTCAAGTAAGTCCTAGGTTATGGTTTTCCTTGGAAATAAGAAAAAAAAAGCATATTTATAAAACTGAATACGAAGCTATTTAAATTTCAGGAAACAGGATGTTAGGAAATGCTAGAAACATTTGAAAACTTCAGCACACCTGCATTGAAAGCTTAAATACACACAGCCATAGGAACTAGAAACCTCAACCAATTACAATAATCAGGAAGCAAAATTTACCCAAATAAACAGAAAACATGATTTAAGTTTTAAGGTGTTACAGAATTTTACTTCCTTGAACTTAATTTACTTGTAAACTTTTTCACTTACTCCTACAAATTCTCTATACTTCCTCTCAGCAATCCACCCCTTCAGTAGACAAAATATCCTGTGGCTTCAGAAACCACATTGTTCAGGTAATTTTTCCTGCTCACTCACCATGCACCAATTCCCACACTTTGTCTTTTTATTATCTGATAGGCACTGAGTTTGCTTTGAGCAGGCAGCTTCATTTTACATAATTAGTCTTTCATCTTGCAGTTACACCCATTTGAAACAACCTAGAACAAGGAAGAAAACAAGTGGTGTTTCTGAACAGCCAGGAAACACTTTCACAAAGACCAGACTCTACAGCCCATAGAAATGATTCTTTGGAAAGTGTCTAAGGCCCTCACCAAAGTCCGCTTGCTTTCACATATCTATTTATCAGTGTATCCTGAGAACAGTAATGATGTCATAAAACAATAACTACTATTCATGATGTGATGATCTTGAGTCATTAGTACAAGCCAGCTTGTGTTTTATAAATTAGAATAAATTGGAACAGGAAGTGGGCAGTTCATCACTGGAAGAGTTCCATCCAAAATAGATGGAATAAAGTTTGAGCACTTAAGAAATTGCCTTCATCGGTTTACAAAATACATTTTTGTGGAACATGTCATTCCAAATGATACAGAGCAAAATTTCAATGGATTTACCAGCAGTACCTTGTGATTTTTCCTTTACTTTACTTTTATAATGAAAAATGTACACTAGTTTGAAGATTGCTAATGAAATCCTGGGTATCACAAAACCTATTGGGGTCCACATGATTCAAGGGCTATAGAAAGAAAGTCTGGCTAATGAGGTAAATTAACTTAATTGACTCTGAATTCAAGTAGCTTGGGTTCAAATCATTACTCTGCCACTGATGAACTTGTGAACTTTGTCAAACTATATAACCGTACTCTGCTTCAGAAACTATCTAATCCAACTTTTACCCACTGTAGGTCTCTCTTCTCAATTTCCCTGATAATCATTTAACATCTGCGTGGAAAATTCATGGAGAGGAACTAACTCTTTCAGGAGTCTTTCTTTCATGGCATGTTCTGCTGATTTCATCCATTTACCTCAGAATACTTTTTGGAGCAATAGAGAATACAAATCCCCACCTTTCAAGGAATACTGATAGTGTTCCAGGTAATGCACTACACACATTGCATGTATTATTCCTATCCTTATAATAACCCTACAGAATTGATATTTTAGCTTTCTTTTAGAGATTAAAAAAATTGAGGCATAGAGGGCCAGAGATCTTTTCTGAGGTCATATAATGAATGTGTTTAAAAATGGTGAAATACTCTTATCAGTAATGGCCCTTTAAAATATTTGAAAATATATACTAGTTTTCTGTAAGCTCTTTATTATAGCAAGCACTTCTTCAGCTGTTCTTTATATGATATGAGAAGTGCATTTTCTGTTACCCTTCCACGGATGTTTAGAAACTTTTTTAATATTTGGTGTTAAATATGTTACCCAGGTATGAATACTCTTCTTTAGCTATTGCTTATGCTAATTTAGATATTACTCTATGACAGAGCCTAAAAATTTTTTTGCAGCTATATCAAAATGTTGAATAATGTTCAACTAGAGATCAACTAAGGATTCCAGTTTTTTTCCTCTGTAACATAAGTGCTACCAAGGCTGATCTCTCCTATCTTGAACGCATGCAGAGTGTTTGTTCATTAGTTTTTTTTTTTTTAATTCATAGCATGTCTGTTAATTTCATTTTATGGGTTACATCTCAGTGTTCTGCCTTGTCAAGATCATTTTGAATCTTAATTCTGTCGTATAACACATTAGTGCTGCCTTTCAACTTAGTGTTACTTGCAAATTTGATAACCATCCTTTCCATGCCTTTATCCAGGCTGTTGATAAAAATATTTAACAGGGAAGGGGAGAATATATAATTCTGTAGCATGCTAACAGAGGCATTTTATTATTTTTTCAAAGATATTTTAATTAATGATGCTCCATCTAAATGAATAATGGTCAAGCAATAAAAAATATGCAGTTTTGTTTATATAGTATTTAATAGTTTCCAAACCTTATGTTATCACAATCTACTCCAGTTATAACTGCCTAACCGGGTAGACAGAGAAATTAGATTCAAGGACAAGAGGAGAAGGGGGAGCAGTGAGGACTTGCTTTTTGCTGGGATTTTAGGGACTTTGGAAAGACAGCTTCTTCTCCACAAGTTCCTCCTTATTCAATTCATTGCCATCATGACTTCAAAGGAACTTCATTCTTGTGAAGTAAAATAGGAGCCTGTGTATTATTAAAAGTGCCAATCTTTTGTGTTTTTTTCTACCATAGCGCTTCTTACCATACTCTCTATTTTATTTATTCTTTATTTTCTATCCCACTAGAAGGTAGGCGCCAGAGGACAGGTTTTGTTTGTTTGTTTGTTCACTCCTATTACTTGGCACCTAAAACACTAGGTAGATGATAATAATAGATTCTCCAAACCTTATAAATTAGTGAAAAAAGATCCTTAAATTTTATAAATCTGTCAAGTTTTCACAAATGTGTTTTAGAAACACATTTTAGTGTGTTTAGTGCAGAACAAATTTTAGTAAACTCATCCCTATCAAGGCAGTGAGTATCTATAGACCAGACAAATGTGAGCTCTCTGCTACTGAACTCTGCCTTCAGCCTTGTGTCATTCTGTCATCCTTCCTACTCCTCTGACCCAAGATGTTGGAGCAGGTGCTTTCCCTATGTTCTCCAAGTTTCCTAACACTTTCTTCATGTGGCCCAGATCTAAGTCTGGCACTGCACTGGAGTTCCAATTCAAGTTTGTCTTCAAATGACCAGTCTAGTCTAATAGATTTTGTGAAATGAAAAACATCTCACCTGAGATAGAAGTCCCAGATACTGAAAGCTTGCCTTCAGTTCTCATTATTGCTCATTTGCATTCTTTGCTGATTACATTCCTTAACAGGGGCACAAATCTCATTTACTTAGCATCCCATGGTGTAGCTTGCCTTCAGTTTCACTACAGATGCTATAAGCTCAGGCCAAACTGAAGATGCCTTTCGGTCTGGGGTCAGTTGGGTCTAACCAAGCCCTTGTCCCTCTCAGAATCTGCCCTGTTTTGGGACACCTGGTTCAGTCACTTAAGGATCTAACTTCGGTTCAGGTCATAATCTCAGGGTTTGTGAGTTTGAGATCTGCATGAGGCTCTGTACTGATACCTTAGAGCCTGTCTGCTTTGGATTCTGTGTCTTCCTCTCTCTCTGCCTCTCCCCTACTCCCTCCCTCCCTCTCTCAAAAATAAATATGAAAACAAATTAAAAAATGCAGAATCTGCCATCTTGTGTTCTTCTCCAGTGATACCAAGGTACTGCAGACAGGCATACAGTGAGAGGGAATATGACATCACCGATAGATGGAGGGTAAGACTCTTAAAAGCCAACTGTGCCTACCACTTGGATTTGTACAGAAGATTTCTACATATATTATTACTAAAATAGTTTGTATATGTACCTCATCCAGATATGATGAGGAAATAAAATACATGCAAAACACACACATTTTTTTTTTCTTTTTTTAGGCTGGAGAGAGAAGTGACCTAATTATTGTTTTTAACTGCTTGACGGATTGTGTCCATCTGTTTTTCTCCTCCACCAGGAATAGAACTAGAGGAAGCAGGCTTAATCTGTAGCCTGAGTCTTGTAGTTTAAACATAAAGGAGAATTTCCTGTCAGTGAGTAGTGGATTATGGAATTTGTTTCTTATGAGATTTAGAGTTCCATCTGGTTGGGGTATGTTTGATGCAGTTGCCTCTGAAAGTGGCCAAGGTATGTGGATATGTAGGTTAAATGACCTCTCAAAGATTCTTATTACTAAGAATTTATGATGACTTTAAAAAAGAACTATAATAGCTCATGCTTTCCTAATATTTTTAATGTAGATAATATGAAGTTTTAATTTGTTGGGGGAGTACATTTAAAAATAACTTCAAATATGAGTGTTCATCTTCTAGAGTGTGGGAGGGCAGATCTTTGAATTTTGAAAAGATTGAACATGGTTTTCTAAAATGTATTTCTGGGCTTGCCCTAGATGAAATTGTTATTTATTCAGTTATGTCTAATTTTCTAAAATTGAGTTTGAATGTGGAATGAATATATTTTTGGGGTTAGACAATCAATAGTAGCAACCTAATGCCCACTATATTTGTCCAGACATATTAAAAAAAGCTTTATAGACCTTGTAATTAATTATAGTCACTCAACTAGTTTAATGATGGATAACGGTAATAGAAATAAAAACAAACCACTGACTGAATTATACAATATGGTTATCTGAAACAATGCTATAGAGAATAACTGAAGTAGAAATAATGACAATAGACAAGGAAGAAAGAATCTTGATGGAAAATATAAAATATTAAAGACTGATAATTAGGGATGCCTGGGTGGCTCATTTGGTTAAGCCTCTGACTCTCGGTTTTGGCTCTGGTCATGATCTCACAGTTTCAGGAGCTTGAGCCCTGTATCAGGCTCTATGCTGACAGTGTGGAGCCTGCTTGAGATTCTTTCTCTACCCCTCTCTCTGCCCTTCCCCTGCCCATGCTGTCTCTGTCTCTCTCAAAATAAATAAACTGAGAAAAAAGATGGATAATTAAAGAAGAAATTTTATGATAGTAGGGGAAATACTGATAACCATTTTTTCTCTTTTTAAAAAAATTTTAATTGCAGTGTAGTTAATATACAGTATTATATTAATTTCAGATATACAATATAGTGATTTAAGAATTCTGTATATTATTCAGTGATACTCTTAATCCCCTTCACCTGTTTCACCCATCCTCCTACTCACTGCCCTTCTTGTGAGATCTGTTTGTTCTCTGTAGTTGAGAGTGTGTTTTTTTTTTTTAGTTTGTCTCTTTTTCCCCCTTGTTTGTTTGTTTTGTTTCTTAAATTCCACATATGAGTGAAATCATACAGTATTTGTCTTTTTCTGATTGACTTATTTTGTTTACCATTATACTCTCTAGATCCATCCATGTTGTACAAATAGCAAGATTTCATTTTTTTAATGGTTGAATAATATTCCATTGTGTGTGTATGTGTGTGTACACCACATCTGTATTCCTCTACTGATGGACACTTGGGCTGCCTTCATAATTTGGCTGTTGTAATTAATGCTATAATAAACAAAGAGGTGCATGTTTGTTCTTTCTTTCTTTCTTTCTTTCTTCCTTCCTTCCTTCCTTCCTTCCTTCCTTCCTTCCTTCCTTTCTTTCTTTCTTTCTTTCTTTCTCCCCTTCCTTCCTTCCTTCCTTTCTTCATTCTCAAGTTAGTTAATATACAGTGTAGCCTTGGCTTCAGAAGTACAACCCAGTGATTCATCACTTACATATAACACTCAGGGCTCATCCCAATAAGTGCCCTCCTTAATGCCCATCACCTACTTTTCCCATTCCCAATTAACCCTCAGTTTGTTGTTTCCTGAGTTGTTAATTTTAGCCGCTCTTATAGGTAGGATAGCTCATTGTTGTTTTGATTTGTATTTCCCTGATAATGAGTGATGCTGAGCATCTCTTTATGTGCCTGTTGGCCAACTGATAAACACTTTTAACTGCACTGAGAAATCTGTGTGTCTTTCAGGTTAAAAGATGATTGCTGGGGTGCCTGGGTGGCTCAATCAGGTAAGCGTCTGANTATTTTTTACTTTTTATTTTTTTATTATATATATATATATATAAATAAGTATATATTTATACGTATATATATACATTTAATTTTTTTAAATGCTCATTTACTTTTCAGAGAGAGAGAGAGAGAGACAGAGGGCAAATGGGGGAGGAACAGAGAGAGAGGGAGACACAGAGTCAGAAACAGGCTCCAGGCTCTGAGCTGCCAGCACAGAGCCCAACGTGGGGCTTAAACTCATGAACCACCAGATCATGACCTGAGCCAAAGTTGGATGCTCAACCAACTGGGCCACCCAGGCACCTCTATTATATATATTTTTAAAGGGAGAATCTGAATTTATAATTTTTTTCTTTTATTGATATATTTTCAGTTTTGATGTGGCTTCTTCTCTGCATTTAGTTGTGGAAAGTCTATTGTACCAGTCTTTGGGTCATGTTCTGGATTATTTACACAAATGTGGGTGTTATCTAGATGTATCTATGGGACAAGGTGAGTTTAGGATTCTACTCTGCTACCTTCTCTGGAAGTTCCAAGGCCTACTTTTTTTATATGACATTTTTAGTACAGAAACTTATTTGTTACTTGTTTTATTTAAGCCCTTAAAACTTTTAATCATGAAAAACTTCAGACATACAGACAAGTTCAAAGAATAGAATAAACATCATCAATCTACCATGCAGATTTAATAGTTATTAACGTATCTTCATGTTTGCTTCATCCATTTTCTTTTTTGATTGCTGAATCATTTATTTATTTATTTATTTATTCTTTTCACATTTTATTTAAATTCTAGTTAGTTAACATACTGTAATATTGGTTTCAGGAGTAGAATTCAGTGATTCATCACTTACATACAACACCCAGTGCTCATCATAATTAGTTGCCTCCTTAATGCCCATCACCCATCGAGCCCATCCCCCATCTAGCCCATCCCTCAATGACCTCCCTTCATCAACCCTCAGTTTGTTTTCTATCTTTAAGAGTCTCTTACAGTTTGTTTTCCTCTCTCTTCCCCACCCTCTTCCCGTATATTCATCTGTTTTGTTTCTTAAATCAGTGAAACCATATGGTATTTGTCTTTCTCTTATTTATGTTCCTTAGAATAATACATTCTAGCTTCATTTGCATTGTTGCTGTTGCAAATGGCAAGATTTCATTCTTTTTAGTGGCTGAATAATATTCCATTGTATATTTATGTCACGTCTTCTTCATCTAACAATCAGTCAGTGGACATTTGGGTTCTTTCCATAGTTTGACTATTTTAATATGTTATCTTGCTTGGGTAATGCCTTATAGACAAATAATTTAAACCAAGAAACAAATATGGTGAGATGTTAAATGGTTAATAAGATGAGGATTAATAAGAAATGCTTTAAGTTATACTCATGTTTATGTTTTTTTTTTATATTTTTATTTATTTCTAGGATAGAGAGAGACAGCGTGAGCAGGGGAGGGTCAGAGAGAGAGGGAGTCACAGACTGAAACAGGCTCCAGGCTCTGAGCTGGCAGTCAGCACAGAGCCCGACGCGGGGCTCGAACCCACGAACCGTGAGATCATGACCTAAGCGAAAGTCGGACGCTTAACCGACTAAGCCACCCAGGCGCCCCTCATGTTTATGTTTTTATTACTTTACCCTTTTCTCCTTTCTATTCACTGTCCATAGGAGACTGGCCTATATGGATTATGGAAACAGACTTTTTTGCCTTCTGCTTTCTGGGTGGGTTTGGCCAATAGGGAATTTTGGCAGATGATCAGAGGTGGGTGAATGAGGTGAAAGTATGTACTTCCCTTATGCCTCCTTGTAAGGGTGCCTTGGGATGTTTTCATTACTGTAACTAAGGTAGCTCTTCTTTCAAGGTAGCCTCCTCTACCTGAGTCTCTTCCTTTTACAGTAATTGCTCCCTCTCCTGTCCCTTTGAAATTAATAAATCAAGGTTATAGAACCATCCTTTGTGGTTCTCCTCACCCTGTCAACACCTTTACAAATAGTCACTTTGTAATTAAATTCTCCCTGAATTATCTTGAGTGTTCCATCTGTTTCCTGTTGGGAACCTAACTAAAACACTATTTATGTATCATTCTTTTTAAGTTTAATGTTATCTGAATGAGAGGAAATTATTCTGTGATCAGCTTGAAATCACTTTATTTTTATGAAGACATTATTATAATTGAAAAGAAATTGGCCAGAAACCATGCAATTATGTTCTAGGTAGCTAAATCTATATAATTGCAATTATTTTATAGTGAAAACCTGACTTAGAATCTTTTTCCCTTACTTCTGGAAGTTTACTAAAATTACAGAATGTTTGGGATAAAGCAACCAAACTAAAACAAAGACTACTAGGTGCACCCGGGTGGCTCAGTCGTTGGACATCCGACTTCAGCTCAGGTCATGATCTCACAGCTTGTGTGTTCGAGCCCTGCATCCGGCTCTGTGCTGACAGCTTGGAGCCTGGATCCTACTTTGGATTCTGTATCTCCCTCTCTCTCTGCCCCTTCCCTGCTTACACTCTGTCTCTCTCTTTCTCAAAAATATACATTAAAAACATTAAAAGAAAAAGAAAAAAACAAAGACTACTAGAGAGTAGGATTTAGGAAATGATATTCTAGGAAATGATATTCTATCATATTCTAGGAAATGATAGCCCATGTCCATTAATGGCTCATGGAAGCTGGCAGTAGAGGTAGTATCCTCCAGAAAATGGTTATATATTATGGTCCTCAGATGCTGTGGAACAACAAACAGTTGCACTTTGGGTTTTAATAGCCATTAACATTAGATTAGTAAAAATCCTTTCATTTTGATATGAGAGCAACCCAATTAGACCATTAGATTGTTAACTAAGTTTTTAAAATTTAATTTAATTTATTTTTGTTTTGAGAGAGAGAGAAAGTGCATGTGAATGAGCAGAGGAGGGGCAGAGGTGGGGGGGAGGGAGAGAGAGAATCCTAAGCAGGCTCCACACTGTTAGCACAGAGCCAGTCATGGGACTTGATCTCATGAACTGTGAAATCATGACCTGAACTGTAGTCAAAAGTCGGATGCTTAACCGACTGAGCCACTCAGGCATCCCTAGATTGTTAACAAGGTTTAATGAAAGATGATTCCTTTGTCACATAACTGAGGATAATATTCAAAGCATCATGGGTCTAGAGACTGCTTCTTTCTGATTTCTTCTCTTTAGTTTGTTCTGTGTATTGACCTCATTCTGAAGCAGGCTTTTTTTCTATATGTGAGGAAAAGTGGCTGCTGATAGTCTAAGCAAATATGGGTATTTATAGCATGTGATCCCATGGGAATAGAGCCCCTCTAATTTTCAGAGTTGATATATCACATCTCATAGGGGACTCTGATTGGCTCCACCTGGCTCAAGTTCCCAGTTGTCATCTGTTGTTCATAGGGGATGTCAAAGTTTGACTGACTAGCTTGGTTGGCCACAGGACTAGTCTAGTTCATGTTACCAGTTCCGTGGCCAAGAAAGATCATGTACCATGATTGATGACCTCCTAGAATTATGAAATTGAGGAAGAATTGGCATCTTAATGTCAACTGTTTTGAAAAACAGTTACTCAAAGGACACCTGGGTGACTCAGTTGGTTAAGTGGCCAACTCTTGATTTTAACTCAGGTCATGATCCCAGTCATGGGATCAAGCCCCTTCCCTGTGTCAGGCTCTGTACTGAGCATGGAGCCTGATTAGGATTCTCTCATTCTCTCCTTCTGCCCTTCTCGCCTGCTCACGCTCACTCTTTCTCTCTCTAAAATAAAAAAAAATAATAATAATAAAAATAAAAAATTAAAGTAAGTTACTCAAGAAATGAATTTCACATGTTTTTCACATATTTGGCAGAGATTTTCATGTTTTTGGACACCTACTTCAGTAATGGCCGACTTGGTAATTTCAACCTAGGAAATGAAAATATGAAATGAACTATTTAAAAATGACCTGTTAAAGCATCAAATAACTAATAAGTTAGGGAAAGATTTCTAAAATAAAATCCCAGAAAAATGAGGATTCAGAGAAGCAAGAGCAGCACTTGATACTGGTTTTAGTCAAGGCACATTTGCTTCGCTTAGAATCTAGCAGTAGGATTGCTGGGTCATGTCATAATTCTAGTTTCAAGTGTTTGAGGAACTACCATACTGTTTTCCCATCGCAGCTGAACCACTTTGCATTCTCACCAACTGCGCATGTAGGGTTCACCCTGGGCTTCTCTTTCTAATGCATTTTTATTATTCTCTAAACAACTGTACTGTTATAAAATTGTAGCAGAGCCTCAACTTCTCATGCCTTTTCCCCCTCTTTTCCCTAGCCATGAATCTACCAAGAACCTCAACTCAGATTTACTATAGCAAAATTAAAACAATTGTGTACACACACACTGACATGCTGCATGGATTAATGGTGGGTACGGGAATGAGTCTCTCAAAGCAAAAATAAGTTACTCTTATAAGAAAGGGCAGATGATTGATGGGACACAAAATCAACCAAATTTATACTATACTGTTTAGAGAGATTTTCTTTCTTATCCACTGTCTTAAGCACTTACCCTTCTCTAAAGTTTGAAGATGAAAATGAATAACATTTTCCATAGGTAGAAGATTTAAAAAATTGATAACTGCATTAGAGGCTACTCCTGACAATGGTGATGTGGAACGGCCTTGTGGAAAATTTGCCTTCTCGTGTTCCTTTATTATTTGACAGTGGAAAGAATACAAGATGACCCTTATACCAAATTCTCCTTAATAGAGAATGATGCCACAGTAACAGCACAATATAGAGTATTGAGACTTAAAAATTTTTTACTAGACCAATATAACTCTGAAGGGTGTTAAAAATCGATCTCTTTCATCTCTTTCAAGAAAATACTGAAAGTAGTTCCACTTTCATATGCTTAAGGTAAGGAGAGAGTACAGCGAATTATAGTCCAAAAGCTTCTGTTCTCCTCCTCTGTAATAACCATTGTAAAAGGGAACAGCTGGAAATTTTAAGGGACATCTTTTTTTCCCAGCGTTGAATTTTGTGAAATGAAGCAATTAAGTGAGTTGGTTCATTCTAATTCCTTAAGAATGTGTCTGATTAGTTTTTCTCCATTTTCTAATATGCAAAATATCTAATATTTTATCTGTCTATATACAGAAATAAGGAGCTACAAATCCTGTTCTTCACCTAAGAAAAGAGCTGTTTGTCAACAACAAACTTGACTTTTTTCTTTGGAGGAATTTTCAAATATTGGTAACTTTTATGGTAGGTTCCCCATGATCCCAAACCTGTTAATGGTTTAAAATTCTTAATAGGTTTAGGAATTTTGATATTGCTCGTTATTTCAAAATTTGTACAAAAGAGAAATAAATAATGGTAAAATTGTATTACTCAAAGTGTCTGAAAAGCAGTATTGAAAGCTTTTCTGAAATTTGAAATAAGTGGGGTGGCTTAATGGTTTAACTAAATGAAGGATTATCACACTCGTAGGCTTATTTCCAGCATATTTCTAGAGGACAAGCTATAAGAGTGTGGTAGATAACTCAAAAGTGAAACTGAAGATGTAAAGATGGAATGATGTTGAAACTTCTATTTTTACCCCACATGAAAACTGCGCATCGTGAGCTAGTTTTCTAGAGATTAATAGACGAGAAATGTTAACCTTGAGCTGTCCAAGGAGGGACAGGATGGAGTTATTACTGAGTGAACGGAAGAAAACAAAGTCATAGGCACTAATTCAAAATGAGGTGAAAAGTTCAACATTTTATCTGGAGGGGTTTTCTCAGGAATATCTGAGAAAATCTGAAAAAAGTCTTTCCCAAAACTTTCACGGGTCAGTGGTGAGAATATTTGGGATGGAGAAGGGAGGAAAAATGGGCCCGGCTGTCCTGTGCACACAAGATTTAGCCAATTGCAGTGAATTTTTTTTTTTTTTTATGAGGCTTCCTTTGAATGGATTAGTACATGAATGATCAGTGAACAATTTGCCTTTGCCTCTCTTAGAAAAAAAGTGGAAAATTGATTGGGAGTTTTGAGATAGCATTTTTTTAAAATAAAAAATTGTGAGAATGTCATAACTTCCCATAATGTTTCTTGGGTTAATTCTATATGTTTCTTGGCTTAATATCTCTCATTTTATTTCTGGAATTCAAAGAAGATAAAAATGACCAGTATAACAATAGATTGCTGTTTTTTTTCATTGAGAAATTAATTATTCACAGAAAGAGAAAAAAGTTAAAAAAATCTCTAATGAAGAATTCAGAGATGTTTTTCAACAGGTTATCATATATTATATGATATGTTATATGAGGCACTGCTTTGCCTCAACCCATGAATTTATATTGTGGACTGCACAAGGTACTGAGCATTGTGTGGAAAGTCATTTTATGAGCCCCATCTTGTGCTGTTAGTTGAATTAGTTTTACTTCATTCCCTAAAATTTCAGAATGTGGGTAAAGAGTCATCATGTCTTTTAAATTCACTGAGGAGTAAGTAAGTTGGAATTGATAAATTATTTACACAACTCAAATGAAGTCTTACAGCTTTATACTAAAAAACTGTTTAGTATGGGTAGAGCCTAAAACGTTCTCGTAAATTCATTTACCACAGTAATCTCTTCTGAAAACCAAACTTATGCTAAAAAACCATAGAATTGTGTGGAGCTTTACTCCACCTTATCATTGAACCCAGCATTTCTCTGAAACTGGGGAGGGTGCTTCATGCTAGAAGGCTCAGTTTTGGTCCTAAGAACCTGGGTTTGAATAAACAAATTAAAATTACTTACAATCAATCTCTGCTCAGTCTAGCATTACACATGTTAGCTTTAGCTCCCCCCCCCCCATTTCTGATGTGATTGTGTAGTTTAACACATATTACATAAAAGGAAAAACTTTTAAAACCACCATGTATTTTTTGTTTTTTTCTGCTGTCTTTCTTGGTAGTTATGGCTTCCTATGGTTAAAAGGCAATTAGGGATTTAAAGAAGGTGATTGAATTAATGTAGGCAGGTTTTTTTCTCCACCTGGCTTTAGCACAGATCAAAGAAGATGAATGTCCAGCCATTAGCGAATAATAAAAACCATGGCCTTACACAGGAATTGTTGTCCTTGTTTCTCCATGTATATCATCAAGAATTCTTCAGTTTTTTTGTGCCTCTTGTCTTTGCCTGCATCTTAACTTCACCTATTCCCAAATGCTTTGTTGTGAAGAGTTTCCTATGTTGTCCTCCATATTGGTTTGGAAACCCTTTTGGTGGACAGTTCTGCTTATTCCTGCAGGAGGGTTGAGAGGAGGGACTGAGGAAATAGTCAAAAACAACTCATTTTTTGATCTTCACGGGATGACTGGCAGTGGTCAGTTATTGTTGCAGTTACTTTTTCTCCTTGAAACAATTAGCGTTCCACTGGTGGTTATTTGTGATTTGAAGTCTTATCTTTCCATCCTTCTCGAACCTTTAACCAGCTTTTAATACAAAACCAAACAAACAAATTTGANCATCCATGTTGCTACACATGGCCAGATTTCATTCTTTCTCATTGCCATGTCGTATTCCATCGTATAGATAAACCACATCTTCTTGATCCATTCGTCCATTGATGGACACTTAGGCTCTTTCCATGTTTTAGCTATTGTGGAGAGTGCTGCTGTGAACATTGGGATAAACCACGTCTTCTTGATCCATTCGTCCATTGATGGACACTTAGGCTCTTTCCATGTTTTGGCTATTTCTTAACTAATATTCTAATGCATGCTATCTGTACCCCTAAAGTGCAGTGATTTTTGTTTTCAAGAGACTCATCAAAATTGATTGGAATCTATTATATTAATGGTTAAGGATAATCTTATTGAACTTTTGGGAAGTATTGAACTTTGATTTTGACTAACCCTTTTCTTCTCTTTGTACTCTTTCTATGTGGTCAGCACAGGCTTCCGTCTTCTCAAAGGCCATACCCCAGCTCTTACCCTACCACTGGTATTGTTTTTTTAACAGTATTTCTGAAAGTTCTTCATATCTTTCCAGACTTACTTTTCCTTTTACCATCAAAATTGTCTTTACCTCTGTCATAATATCTTATAGTCTTATCAAGTTACTGCTTAATCTATTCACAAATTTAAAGGAAATGGTAAAGATTGATAGAATGATATAATTTATATTTTGATGCAAAAGAGTATTTTGTGATTTTCAGGCCTCCATCAGAGCTTGTGGGAAAACTGTTTCTGCATAAGATATCCCCTATTAGAGCTAATTAGATCACATCCATCTTCACATGAACAATAGAGAGGGAAAACTGCCCCGAGAACAGTCCAAGTAGTACCTGAAGGACTTTACCTTCATTAGCCTCCATGTATCACAGGTGGTAATCGCTTTCTCACTGCTGCTTTTCTTCTCTCATCCCGTGGATGCTTTGGAGCCTGTGTAACATGATTAGGACATATTTCTCTTTTATTTTGAATGTGTTTATGCTATGTCAACCACATGGCCAAACCTTTAGGGAGAGAATGTAATTTTTCATGTACAGAATTTTTTTCTGTAATTAGACCAGATCAGTATGACATAGATTAATGGATATTTTTTTTTAATGTTTTATTTATTTCTAGGAGAGAGAGAGAGACCGTGAGCAGGGGAGGGTCAGAGAGAGAGGGAGTGACAGACTCTGAAACAGGCTCCAGGCTCTGAGCCGGCAGTCAGCACAGAGCCCGACGCGGGGCTCGAACCCACGAACCGCGAGATCATGACCTAAGTGAAAGTCAGACGCTTAACCGACTAAGCCACCCAGGCGCCCCGATTAATGGATATTTTTAATAAAACAGTTTTAATTCTTCACATGTAATTTTCCTTTATTTAATTTAATTTATTTTTTAGTATTTATTTATTTTTGAGAGAGAGAGAGCGAGAGAGAGAGAGAGAGAGTGAGAGAGAGAAAGACAGAATCCAAAGCAGGCTCTAGGCCCTGAGGTGTCAGCACAGAGCCTGCTTCAGGGCTAGAACTCACAGAACTGTGTGATTAAGACTTGAGTCGAAATCGGATGCTTAACCAGATGAGGCACCCATGCGCCCCCCTTCACTTGTAATTTTAGATGGAAGTTTTCTACTTAAGACTATGAATAGGTCAGGAACTTAATCTGTTTAGTTTTTCCATATAGCATTCCTTATTATGGCTAAGTCTAAGAGGGCATTTAAAGCACGCTACTTGAGGAAAAGACTAAGAAACAATTATTTCTGTACCTGATTTTGTATGTTATATTTTAAAAGACTATGATTTAGGT
The DNA here is from genome assembly GCF_008692635.1 of Crocuta crocuta. Classification (NCBI taxonomy): domain Eukaryota; kingdom Metazoa; phylum Chordata; class Mammalia; order Carnivora; family Hyaenidae; genus Crocuta; species Crocuta crocuta. The sequence continues at coordinate 286,510 of NW_027533010.1, read as the reverse complement.
GTTGAAAGCCCTAGGAACTTGAAAATTGCTGTATTATCATTTTTGACCTTATCACAAAACGTAGGTTCATATTAGAGCAATGATTAAGTGATTTTCACCTTTGTGAACACAGACGTAAGTAAAACACTTTTATTAACATAAAATTCATGTTGTATTAATTTGCTAAATAGGCATTCATAATACACGAAGGCCGACTAGTTCTTGACGTTAAAGAAATTATAGTTACAATGCTACACATATACACACAAAGGAAACTGGACAGTGTTATGCACATGTTTATGATTTAAGAGTTTTATTTTTCCATAATGTCGTGAATGAAAGTCAGTCATAATTTACTGAAGTCTGTCGCCTGGGGGCTTAGAACATTCTTGATATTTAGCAAGCAGAAAAACCAAACTAAAATCATGACTTATGAATAATGAAACAGACAAATCTACTCCCTCTGGTGAAATGGAAATAAATACTGCACACCTTCCCAAATATTTGTTTATTTGTCCATTTTACTCACTTTTGCCTGTAGGATTCAGTTTTCTTCCCCCTTCTCTTTTTAAATGGAAATGACTACAAAATGGTTTCAGTTGAAAAATATTTTTTCAGAAATACTATGGTTTTTATTCTATTAGTAAATATTATTGGCTTTTTGAAATTGTATGTATATATAGTTTAAAAAAATAAAATGCGAATAATGTAGAGTAAGGGCTAGTGATGGTGGGCAGGCATCTGAAGTGGAGGAATATTCCTAAATTAAAGCTTCTTTTCCTCTCAGAAAGTGACCTAGAACTAGGATATCTGGACTCATCAGCCTCAGGGAGGGTCAGGAGATACAAGTTGTTTCTAAAGTTTGTCTTTATGTTTTATGAACAAGTCCCAACCTGGAGGCTATGTCTGATTTATGGGGTTGGCTCTGTTCCGCCCGTCACAGTGGTGTCCTGGGGAAAGCAAGGCAGCAGCTAAGCCATCAGTCACCCAAAAACCTCACTGGTTTGGAACCACTTTACCTAATTGTGTCTTCCAACCTGTGTTTGTTATTATAAAGACATCGATGGCCACATTGTCTGAAAAGGCAGACTTTCAAATCGTTTTATTTTTTTCAGTTTGTTCCTCTCCTGGATAGGATAGTTAGTATATTTCATACTGTTTAAGTTCAGGTTGTTTTGAAATACTGTGATTATGATGGTATGAATATTTTAGGAATAAACTTCCTTCTTTATAGTCTTCTTAATATTTGAATATTTGAAGATAAGAGATGGGTTCAAAAATTAAATTTTTCTTTCAGGTTTATTTTTTTCTACTTAACAAATTGGTAGCTATCCTAGAATGGCTTTCAGACAGAGCACTGAATTCTTTTCTTACCTTGGTGAAGGTGGGATGTGGGCTCTTCCAGAGGGCAGCTAACAGGGTAATGCTGCATGTACCATCATTGGAGAGGGGAGAAAACAACGTTTTTAGCTATCTCTGGTCTTAATAGTATAGTATCATTATTTTATTTACAAGAATTTCCAGAGCTTAGCCATAATTAAATATAATAGTACTGTTGGCTATGTGCTAAGTGTGTTAAACATATTATTCCATTCAATACCTAAGCAGTAGTTATTAGTGTTATTCATGAGTGGGATTCTGAAACACAGAAGGGTTTTGTAACCTCCCCAAAAGTCACATAGCTTGCAAGAAGCTATTGTAAGTAGAGACAGTACTTGATCTTGGTTTTGTGATTCTTTAGCACATTCTCTTAACCACTGTGGTGATAACTGATAACACCTAAAGAAAATCATTTTACCACCTTCCCCCCATGATTTGTCTGAGCTCTATTATACATGACTGTTTCAGAGACTGAGCAAAAATATGCACTTAAGTAATTTCAGTGATTCTAAAACGCACCCCCCACACACATTTTAACATCGCTTAAATTGAGGTGTATATAATAATTGCTGAGCTTTTATAATCACTAACTACCTGGTAGTAGTTGTGACAGAGTTGTCATTGCCTTAACCAATTTATTTTGCTTATATTTTCCTTTTTATGTATGCAATAAAGTGATACATTAAAGAAAATCAATGTCAAAATAAGGCTAAAAGAACTCTCTCTAAATGTAAAAAGAAATGATGGGAAAGCACCTTGTCAGACTTTGTCAGTGCAGTTTTTTTTTTTTAAATGTGGCACAAAATAATGATTAACAGCATCTTAGATTCAATGAAGTACAGGATGTGTTATGTCTATACAATGGTCACCCGACCTATTTAGCAGGGACATTTCTCATTGTGCCTGCTAAATTGTAAATTTTTTGCCAATTGTATTATCTTTATACCCTCATAGCATCCAGTATAGTGTTGTGCAAGTGATAGATATTGAATAAATCTATGTTGAATTGAATGTGTAATGAGACTGATTTTCTTGTTTTCCCTGTAAGGGAAATTTGAAACAAGAGTTCCAGAAATATTTTAAGCAGTGTCAGCATCACTATAATTATTGTAGAACTTCCTATGATGATGACCTCCTTGAAATATCATGCTCATTTTAATGTATTCATCATAAAGAGTGGTGGCCTTCTAGAAAGGGCACAATGTAGGAAGTCAGGAGATTTTAATTTTAACCCTGCCACAACCTTCTTATGACATCTTAAGTAAATCACTTAACCATGTCCTGAGTCATATATAAGAATAATAATTAAGAGTTCTCACAGCTATTGTGCATGGTCAAAGTCATTGTGACTGTAAGTGAAATTATAAATGCAAATCATTCTAAAAGCTTTAGAAAACACTCACAAATATAAATGCATAATTGTAAAAGAGTTGTCTCAATTTAGGGAGCTTGAAGTTTCCAACAGAGCCAATCAGAACCAGAAGCTCCTGCTTGTTACGAACATCACCAGGACAGAGACGGTCCTACGCATTTTTAATTGACACTGTTCTTGGGGGTGGTGGATGTTTCAGGACGTGTTGTTTTATGAGGGGCTAACTGAACACAGAGGCAGAATGAATAATTAAAATAGATTTAGGGGAATAGATACAGATTTTGTTGTCATACAATTGCATAATCCTTTGACAGGAAATGTGGAGCAAGGTTTAGAGGTCAACAGTTTTAGGATTATATGCTACTTAAAAAAAAATCTTTGTCCTTGATCTAATATATTTGAAATTTCTCAAAAGAAAGGATAACATTTTGTATAACAAGAAAATCTTTTTTCTGGAAACTCTGCAGATTTCCAAACCAAGACCCATTATATAACCAATGAGGTTTGGAAATTGAATTCTTATCAGTATTTCTTTTTATAAACACCAATAACTGTGGGTAGAATTTTTATGTTTAAAAATTTATCATGGCAGATTCGCTCATTAACACAGAAAAATATGCTTTTCTACTACCATATTACTTGGACACGTGAAACACGTGTTTTAGGGGTGGCTGGGTGGCTCAGTTGGTTAAGCGTCCAACTTTGGATCCAGCTATATGGTTCGTGGGTTCGAGCCCTGCGTCGGGCTGTGTGCTCACAGCTCAGAGCCTGGAGCCTGTTTCAGAGTCTGTGTCTCCCTCTCTCTCTGACCTTCCCCTGCTCACACTGTCTCTCTCTCTCTCTCAGAAATAAATAAAACATTAAAAATTAAAAAAAGAAACACGTGTTTTATTTTATTTTTATTTTTTAAGTGTTTATTTTTGAAAGAGAAAGATAGAGCGTGAGCAGGGAAGGGGCAGAGAGAAAGGGAGACACAAAACTGGAAGCAGGCTCCATGCTCCGAACTATCAATACAGAGCCCAAGGTGGCGCTCAAACTTGTGAACCAGGAGATCATGACCTGAGACAAAGTTGGACGTTTAGCTGACTAAGCCAACAAGTGACCATGAAACACGTGTTTTAAAATGTGCAGATAAACCTGCTTCTCCTAAGGATGTGAGCACAGTTAACAAAAGTAAAGTGTATCTTTGTCTCTTTCTTTCTTTCTTTCTTTCTTTCTTTCTTTCTTTCTTTCTTTCTTTCTTTCTTTCTTTCTTTCTTTCTTTCTTTCTTTCCTTCCTTCCTTCCTTCCTTCCTTCCTTCCTTCCTTCCTTTCCTTTCCTTTCCTTTTCCTTCCTTCCTTCCTTCCTTCAGAAAACAGAATTGGTTTAAGAATATGACATGCTGCCGCTTGGTGGCACTCTTTACTCACTTAATGTTGCTTTGATGATGAGAAAAATGTGTTCATAATAAAGGAAAGTGACATCCAGGGAGAATTTCAATAGTCTAATTTTAGACACAGCATTCAGGTGTTTTGGTATTCTAATAGCTTGGATCAGTTAGTTTCCGGAGCTTGCCAGTATACTGTTAGGTCTAAGGAATGCCACTCAGGTTATGAAATGCATCAGGTTTGCATATAATGATGTTTTTACTCTGCAGAATTTGGCACAGTAGATTTACCTCTTTGATTTTCTTTTGTCTCTATTCCGGGGGACGTGGTTTTAAAAGCCTGACCAGTATATAGATAGTATATACATATAATGAATGTTTTTCAAAAGAATATTCTTCTTTTAAGAAGAAATAATTTGGTTCAGTAAAAATTCAACAAAGTAATGTATGATGATCTTCTGGTTACTGGATAGTAGAACCTTATTTACAAATAAGATTTAGGAAAAAAGTAATCAAACAACAGCTGTCATGAGGCAGTTTACTCATTAAAGAGCATTTTTTAGGTATGCAAATTGGGGTAAATGTACACGCATAATACCGAATGGAATGGGGTTGTTGTTAGTTAAGTCAGTCAGAAGGCAAACTGTTAATAATGGCATGCTGGCCAACTGTCACTCTTTCACATGATCAGCCACTATTCCAAAGGTTTAATTTGACATCAATCATTTTCATAGAACATTAAAAATTGTATTAGAATATTGTCACTGGGATACATGGGAATAGAAATATCTGATTCAGTCTGTGTTAATCTTGCTATGTATAAAAAATACTCAATACTAACCATTTTTCAGTATTTGGGGTAGGGGGTGGAAAACATTAAAGATCCATGCCTATCTTCATTACATTCACAGTGTCTGGGCAATAGTCCCAGCCTCCAGCATAAAGAACCTCCCAGAGCATAGCACATTAGTGAGTACAGTTCAGCTTTATCAGCTGTGGCATCAATCACATTCAGAATAGTTAATATCAGGTCCCCACCCAAGCCACTCAATTATGAAAATCTCCCCAATGAAGAGCTAGCATATCACTGCATTCTCAATCCACTTAGACAAGTTCATTGACACTAAGATATCATGTCTCCCATTTTAATAGATGAAGATCATTGAGAAACACCTACATATTTTTAGGACATTGTTTTTCCAAATACCCCGCCCCCCAATCTGTGGAAGATATGTTCTAAGACCTTCAGTGGATGCCTAAAACCCCAGATAGTATTGAATACTATATATTCTGTTTTTTTTAAATACCTATATACATATAATAAAGTTTAATTTATAAATTAGTCACAGTAAGAGATTTATAGCAATAGCTAATAATAAAATACAATCATAACAATATACTATAGTAAGAATTATGTGAGTGTGATCTTTCTCTCTCTCTCAGAATACCTTATTGTACTCTACCCATCTTTCTTGTGATGATGTGAGATGATAAAATGCCAAGTTGTGATGTCTGTCTTTCTCTGCCTGACTTATTTCACTTAGCATAATATCCTCGAGTTCCATCCACATTGCTACAAATGACCAGATTTCATTCTTTCTCATTGCCTCGTAGTATTCCATTGTATAGATAAGCCACATCTTCTTGATCCATTTGTCAGTTCATGGACATTTAGGCTCTTTCCATGATTTGGATATTGTTGAAAGTGCTGCTCTGAACATTGGGGTACATGTGCCCCTATGCATTAGCACGCCTGTATGTTTTCACACATATGTGGAACAGGAGAAACTTAACAGAGGACCATAGGGGAGGGGAAGGGGAAAAAATAGCTAAGGAGAGGGAGGGAGGCAAACCATAATAGACTCTTAAATACTGAGAACAAACTGAAAGTTGATGGGGGGTGGGTGGAGGGGAAATGGGTGATGGGCATGGAGGAGGGCACTTATTGGGATGAGCCCTGGGTGTTATGTGGAAACCAACTTGACAATAAACTATAATAAAAAATGCCTAGTAATGTGATAAAATGAGCTGAATGATGACATAGAATTAGGCTACTATTGATCTTCTTTCTGTACATTGAAAGGAGGAACATCTGCTTTGGGACCATAGTTGACCACGGGTAACTGAAACTACAGAAAGTGAAACCATGCATAAGGAGGGACAACTGTATAGCCTGAAGATGAATGTGCTTCCAAATACCCAGGGGATGGCCAAAATTCACATTTCCAGGCCCTGCTGAAGGGACGGGGGTTAGTGTGGGCAATCACTATTTTCTTTTTTCTCTTCCCTTCCCTTCCCTTCCCTTCCCTTCCCTTCATTTTCTTTATTTTATTTTTTAAGGAGAGAGACAGAGAGAGCAGGGGAGAGGCAGAGGGGAGGGGAAAGAATCCCAAGTAGGCTCCATGCTGTCAGAGCAGAGCCTGATGGGGGGCCCCGCCTTACGAATTGTGAGATCATGATCTGAGCTGAAATCAAGAGTCAGGCATTTAAATGACTGAGTTATCCAGGTGGGCAGTCACTATTTTAAACAAGCTGAGTGATCCTTATGCCTACTAAAGTTTGAGAATTACTATTTGGTGAGGGACAAGTCTCGCGACTATTTAAACATTAAACATAATTTCTGTTCTCTATGGTGTGTGTGTGTTCATCTTAACAGTGAGACAGTTTTTATTTTCAATTTGTGTCTAGGGTTCTTTGGAAGCAGGGATTGGGATTTAGACATTTAGGATATATCAAATATCCTAGAACCAGACAAGTTTAGAACTTAAACTACAGAGGAGTTTTCTGCTTGAATTCTTGGTTTATCCAGAAATCTACTGTTTTCACAAATATTATTTGTCCCCTATATACATATCCTAAGATAGTGCTTAGGTTTGGTACTTTTTCAGAGAAACTGACATTTGCCAATCATCTACTCTGCAATAGATTTTTTTTTTAAGTAGCAAAAATGAGTTATTCAGGAATAACAGACAATTTTAATTTGGGGCAAGCATGCTATAACAGAAACCATAGACAAGTTTCTACAACAGATCTTTATATTTGTTATATCCTTATTAATCAAAGTTGTCCTCTTTGATCTATAATGATATGAATATCTCATCATGCAAACCTGGTAAAGGTAGTGATGGGGGTGCTTTGGTCATTGTTAATCAAGTTCTCTTAGGAATGTTTATTATTGTTAAGATGCAGTTTGAAGACAGTTGAGAATCTTCGCTCCATCTTTAACCGTGTCTCTATTTTGAAAATTTTGTATCATATGGTGTGTTTTTTGGTACTTTCACAGGCTGTATTCTTATCTTTCATTCTGTGAGCTCTCAACAATAAAACATGGCCTTGAACCAAAAAGTTCAATCAAGTATTTGACCTTTAGAATTTTCATCATAATATTTCTTTAGCTAGTGTAGAAGTGTTGTAGCTGTATTGGTATGCTTTGTATGCTAAGTATGCTAAAATAGTCAAAGGGGATACATAATTGTGAATAACAAAACCCAATTTTGTCTTATGTTTTAATATACTTCTAGGAGGATATTCTATTGCACTGTGCAACTTAACAAGAATAATTATCACTTGAACTTCTTAATTACTATGAGGGTCCATGATAATGCTCCTGGTTCCCCAGAAGGGCAGCCAGGAAATCACGCAAATCAGACTTAAAAAGCTCCTTTTTGATTCCTACAAGAAATGAATTCCATGACGACCATTGCGTGATGTGAGTGGATGAGAGAGCATTTCTAGGTTCATCAGCATTCTATTCTGTACCCACAACTTATTGATATGAAAACCATGCTTCTAATAATTGAGGCTGCTTCTATCATTTTTCTTTAAGGCTTGCATACTGATGGTAGTTGGAAAATAGCTTCCGTTATTTCAACTCTTGCTTGCTAATGAGTGTCTGAAAGTGGTTTGAGAGTAATGTGAATAAGATCTCTCAAAAATATAGTCACTTCAGAGGCAATATAGTAAATATCATCTATTAATTGTGGAATATTAGAACTGAAATGGGCTATAGAGGTTGTGTTGCTCAAACCCCTTGTTTTATAGAAAAGGAAACAAGTTTAAAGAAACCAATTTTATTTTCACTGTAAAATCAAATTTACAGCTTTGCATAATAAAATGCTAATATGAACTGCAAAAGAATGAATAAAACTTGATCATTCAGGCTTACACTTCATGGTTGAAAAGTCTCAAGCTGCTTTTCAATTTTTTTTATTGTTTTTTGACTTCTTTCCATAATCATTTATACTTAATACACATTTGTCTAAATGAGATATCAATAAAAACCCTAGTTTTCTCCATTTGTTTCTATATTAGAACATATTTTTTTCTGGACAATATACATTTATTCTTCCAATCATAAAGGGAATTGCTTAATAATATTTAGCATAATTCACGGTAATACTTCTCACAGTTTCTCTTTTGGTATATTCTGCTCTTCCTTGCCTTGAACTGAGAGAATCTGACTCTGAAGACTCAATAGCTATATCTGTTGTTGGTGCTTGGGGTTTGCTCTTGGCACTTCTGACAGTCCCTGAAAGAAAGGGGTGGGAAGAGGTGAAGACAGAAGAGTGGACTCAGTACAGAGCTCATCTTGATACCCTGGTGTGACTGGAACGGACTTAGCCTTGCACAGGGCTGAGCGGGGGAGATTACAAAGAATAAGGACAGACACGATGTGTGGTGGGAAGATCACAAGCTGGAATTCTTTTATTTTAGCCTATGGCGTGTGACATACAGCATACATGCTGTGATTCTCACGTCTCTCCTTCGCCTTCCCACATCCAGTCAGTCACACAGTCTTGCCATTTTCTTCTTCACTGGGTCTTAGGCATTTGTCTCCCTTCAGTAAAATGTTTTACTCTGAAAGACTGTTAGAGATCATCCTGCTCAAGCATGGATCCATTATAAGAATCACTGCTACAGAATTATTGATAGATGGTTTTCTAATGTGTACTTGAATACTTCTGGTACCAAAAACTCACTACTTTTACAGGAATTTTATTTTATTATTGGACAACTCTAACTGTTAGAGTTCACTCAAGTCATTTCACTCATTTCATCATTGTAAAATAATTTTCTTGGCAATTTAAACTTTGCTCTAAATTGTTTACATAAATTATTGAAAATAAATAGTTTTATATAGTAATGTTACCCTTCCTCTCCAAATAGATAAACACATTTTCTTTCTTCATGCCATACCATCCCCAAATTCTTCATGTGACATACTGCTTTCAGACCATTTGTCAACCTGTTATACCTTTATCAAAATATATCAGACTCTCCCTAAAAATAATACAAGTGGGGAGTCCTGGGTGGCTCAGTCCATTAAGCATCTGACTCTTGGTTTCAGTTCAGGTCATGATCTCATGGTTTATGGGTTCAAGTCCCACATCGGGCTCTGCACTGACAGTGTGGAGCCTGCTTGGAATTCTCTCTCTCCCTTTCTCTGCCTCTCCCCTATTCGTGTGTGCTCTAAATCAATCAATCAATCAATCAATACCAGTCTTAATACAGGTGATTTGAACACAGTAATTTTCCCTTATCTGGAGATTATATTTCAACCAAAGTCTAAGTTTGAGATTGCACTAGTTTTAGTAGTAGTGGCACCCATGTTTTGTGCCACTCATCCTTCCTTCCTTCAGATACTCTTGAGTTGACATTTCCCCAATGTGTACTTTCACAATTAATTTATTGAGTGCTACATTCATAATTGTTTAATTTCAGTTTTCTTCTTTTACTTTTTGAAAGAAAAATAAGCTTAATTTTGCCAGTCATCATAGTAATTTGTCCCAGTTTCATCCCATATGAAAATCTGAAAAGCATATCTTCCTCCAGGTGGAACAGGGAAGCTTGAAGGACAGCACCTGTAGCACAACTACCAAAAATTCAGTGTAGGTTGATCAGCTGTGGATCCACATAGCTGTATTGTCATCAGATCCGTATCTAATGTTTCTAAGACTTGTCAAATCTCTTGTCTGTGTCAAGGTATTCTACTTCATCATTTACAGCTCTTCTCCATCTCTTGTCCCTCATTTTATTCATAGTTAGCTATCACATATTCATGTAGAGTCTTCCTAGGCTTAGGCAATTTCTCATTTCTGTTCTCTAGAGATGCTGAATTCTTTTCTTTTTCTTTTTTTTTTTTTAATGTTTTATTTATTTCTAGGAGAGAGGAGACAGCGTGAACAGGGGAGGGTCAGAGAGAGAGGGAGTCACAGACTGAAACAGGCTCCAGGCTCTGAGCTGGCAGTCAGCACAGAGCCCGACGTGGGGCTCGAACCCACGAACCACGAGATCATGACCTAAGCGAAAGTCGGACGCTTAACCGACTAAGCCACCCAGGCGCCCCAGAGATGCTGAATTATTTTCTTAAATACTATTCTTTAGCAAGTCATTGAACCAGGGCCACAATATGATATTCATGGAACTTAGGCATTTTTGTTTTTGTGGGCTCCTTCCTCCATACACACAAAAATATTTAAAATGGTATTTTATAATTGTGTTGGCATAAAGTTGATTTTTTGACGTAGAAGTTCGTTTCTTCTCTGCATTTTAAAATAGATGAAAATAGGAGTGCGTGGGTGGCTCATTGGTTAGGTGTCTTACTTCGGCTCAGGTCGTGATCTCACCATTCCCGAGTTTGAGCCCTGTGTGGGAATCTGTGTTGACAGATCATAGCCTGGAGCCTGTTTTGGATTCTGTGTCTCCCTCTCTCGCTGCCCCTCCCCCACTGGCACTCTGTCTCTCCCTCAAAAAAATAAAAAAATAAACATTAAAAAAATAAAATAAATGAAAATATTGTGCACTTCAGCATGGTGCCAACTGTACCTAATAGATAAACCAGTTCTTCATTGAAGTCTAACATCAAGTTTGTACTCCCAAATCCACCATGGTAATTCCTCCATTACTTTTCCTTTCTTAGTCCATCTATCTATCAGTTTTCCCTGACTGTGCTGAAATCCAGCTTCTGTATTCTAGGTGGCCTACATACTGACTTTTCTAATTCTACATCTTTCATCGCTGTTATACAACAGCTATATGTATTTAGTAGTGGTTCAATATATACTTACCAGACTATTTCTTTTGGTTACAGAGAATAAAATTTTCACTCTAATATTTAGCTTATAACTAACTATTAATTATTAGTTTAGAATTGACTTAATTATCATTAGCAATTACTAGAGATTGCACTGTGATACTGTTTTCAGTTGATAAATACCTGAAGACATTTTCTTCATTAAAACATTTTTAATGGTTTTTTTTTTCAGATTCATACATGTACATTAAGTTCAATGGAGAATTTTTAAAAATACTGAAAGTTATATAGAAGAAAATATAGGTCACCAGGAATTCCTTCACAAAAAAATGTAATTATTTTGTTCTATTTCTTTCCAATTTATCATGAATTTATTTATGCTTTTAATAAAATTAAAATTACACTGTTACCATACCATACCCTAATTTTTTCACTTAGCAGTATACTGAAAACATTAGCCCATGTCATTAATTATTCTATTGGCTATGATTTTAATTACTGAATTATGTTTCTTTTCTAAGTATACCGTAGTTTATTTAATGGATCATCTATTTTGGGGACATTTAGGTTGTTTCTACTTTTTATGAGATTATAGTTGGGTCTGTTGTGTTGTGTTTATACTTTTATTTTTTGTTATTCTTTAATTGCTGCTAGAAAAGTCAGGATCTTGATACATGGTGGCAAATGGGAAGTTTGATTAGTGCAGGAATTATCTTCATAAAAATTTCTGGGTGTTTGTATTTCTAAAAATAGAGTTAAAAATTAAGTTGGTTTGCTTTGAATTAAAGAAATATGATGTGAAAGCAAATGAAAATCAGGAGCATGAGTTTTGAAAATGAAAATTTTCATAAGTTTAAACCTTCAAAAAAGATTACCATAGTAATATTTTGTCAGTGAAAGTCTAATCTGCTTATAATGAATGAACTGGCTTATCAAAATGATCCTAGTTTTTCATATAGTTTCCACACTGAAGAAGCTGTGTATTGCTTTGTGCACTTTATCTAATAAATGTTGCTTAAGAAACTGAAAAAAAGCCAGCAAAATTACAAGATCTATCATGATTTGGAAATGCAATGTGAAAAATCTCTTTTATTAGGCATTGTCTCCCATTTGAAGAAGAAAGATGGATTGATAAAAGCTATTAAAAACTGGAATTAATGCATATTTTATGAACTCTACAACATTAAGGGGAAGATTAAACTTAAAGGTGGCCATTTCAGACTTTACACAGCAGTTTATAATTTTATTTTCATCCCTTCAAGTAACATGGGTGTAATGCCAGCAGACCAATTATGTTCCAGAGATGAAATAACCATCTTCAGCAGCTTGGCAATCAAGGATCTATTGTCTAAAAATCTTCCTGGTGTTTGTAATGTAAAATTTCCCAGGCATCTGCCTTTTTATTCTGGCCAAATTCAGATGGTTTCCAGTGTCCACAGGCTGACATATCATCTCTGACCTTCTACCGCAGTGCTCAAAAGATGTTTTATACTGTCTTGCAAAGTGCTCTTTCCCATAAAGGAAGTTATAGCCATGAATAAAGGTAAAGGAGCCACAAATATAATTACGTGAATGAATTAATCCAACACCAATTTATACTACAGGAAAAATAAAAATGGCAATGTTTTTGCGTATAATGTGAATAGAATTTTATTTCTTTTTAATGCATTCAGACACCCGTCATATCTTTCAACATTTACCAAGCGCAAGTCTAATTGTGAAATGACTTCTTGTACTCATAAATTACTCCAGTGAATCGTCCCTCATGGATATAATCTACGAAGAATTGTTGGATGGAATGTAGAAGTGGGGCTGTAAAAACAAAGGTAAAATAAGATCATTTGACTCCAAAGAATAATGAACCTGTAGATTTTGCATTTTGCTTCTAGTTCCATTTCAAGAAGTTGTCTCGACAAAGTGGTATAATCACATACCAATAACATGCGCAGTAAATGAACCGGATATAGGATTGAACTGGATAGATACTTTGGGGGTGGCTTGGAGTGAGATTGGGGAACAGTAATTTGAGTATAAATAGATGATATTGTATTTTTTAAATGTTTATTTTAGAGAGAGAGAGAGTGAGAGCACACATGAGCATGGAGGGGAGGAGCAGAGGGAGGGAGGGACAGAGGATTTGAAGCAGGCTCCGAGTGGACAGCAGAGAGCCTGATGCTGGGCTTGAACTCGTGAATCGTGAGATCATGACCTGAGCTGAAGTCAGACACTTAACTGACTGAGCCTCCCAGGTGCTCCAATGATATGGTGTTGGTATGAAAACATTTCATTCAGCACATAACCAGGTGCTAGTCAATTTAAAAATATAATAATAATGCAGTTGTTACTTATCCAAACTTTATATATCTCAACTAGGCCATTTACATATATGATAGCAAATCCTCACAAAAAGCATACAAAATACTATTATTAAAAAAATTAAAATAAGTTAAAAACTAAGACTGGCAGGAATTGGGGGTAGCTAAGAGGCTCCTAGTTACTGGCAGAGCTGATATCTCAACTGACATGTATTTAATTGCAAAGTCTACATTCTTTCCAATATACTACGTAATAACTGGGCAACCATCTTTCCTCCGTGGTTTCTACTGAATAGACTCCGGAGACTGTTGTCTACATTTGATAACCTCTGTGACTTTTTGGATTTCCTTTCCAACTGTAGAGTAAACTCTTAGCCACTCACAACACATTCTATTCTCCCATGCTTGATTATGACAGGTCGTTGCTAGTGAACAATGTAAGCATGGCTCAGTGGGCTGTCAAACCTCTGGCAATGGCAAAGGATGCCCAGAGGGTAAGTTTTGAGTTTGTGGAACAGCCTGTAGTCAAAATTCTTGAGCCTGTATCATTGGAAGACTAATTGAATGGGTTCTTTTTCTATTGTATATCATAGGCTGCCCTTTGGGGAGTTACTAACCATCATTAAATACATAATTTCTTACTAAGAGCACACTTTATGGAGTTGCCCCTATAAGAATCAGCTTTATCATAAATTAATGCTTATACATCTCTGTGTCGTGTGTGTGTGTTTGTATGTATGTGTGTGAGAGACTTCAGATTTGCAGGTCATATTTTCAATCACTATTTGCCTGTCTCTTCTGAATGGCAATTATGCCAACCTTTTAAGTCTAGGTAGAGTTTCTCTGAAAGATGTTAGCCTGCCGTTGTGAAGGGCCTCCTTGAGATCCTCCAAAGAGATTTTTATATATAATCCAGTGTCTACATTTAAAATCTAACTATGTAAAGCGTTTTCTCAAACTTTGGTGAAATTTCTCTGAACTCTTTTTTCGTAGTGGACACAAAGATTGAAATTTGATTTTTATTTAAGTAGATTATGACTTTTAGCAATTTGCTTACTACTTATCTTTGGTTTCCTAATCTAAAAAATGAGGAAGATAATAGAATTCATCTTTGTAGATTATTTTGAAGATTAAAGTAACGCATACAAAGAATGCAAGATGCCTTGCTAAGCCTTAATCATATTACACATTCAATAAATGTGAGCTTTTCCTAGTCTATAGAAGCATGAATTCCCTTCACATTATATAGTTTCATCATTTAATTGGTATAGATTATGCAAGTGAGAGAGTGGAGGCCTCAGAGTAAAGGCTGTGTTAAGAAACAAGAAGGGAAAGGATGAGAGGAGTAGAGGGGAGTGAAAGAGGGGGAGAAAGGACAGGCAAAAGGAGTGGAGAGGAACCTGAAGAGGAGGAGGAAAAGGAGGTGGAGGAAGGGAGGGAGGAGAGAGAGAGAGTGCTTGTGCTGGAGCTTGAGAGCACGCAAGACCAGCGAGAGCTGGCCGGCTGAGCAAGCGCGTTTGCAAGTACATTTGGGTGCAAAGGAGAGGGATGCTGGCTTCAGGCAAATATGAGATGAGGGAAGAGGTTATGGGTTTTCATTACCTTCCGTTTTCAAATTTTAGTTTAAAACAGACTGTTTTAAAATGGTCTGCTTTATCCACTGGTGTTTCTCGAGGTGGAATTTTCTTGTGGTTTGCATATGGCTGAAGTGGAAAGGATTTTATTTTTGTTTTGGTGGGGAAAGTAGATGATACTTGGTTTTCAGAAAAGTTGAGAGACTTACACTGGGCCAAAAAATAGAGAAATCATTGGCTTGTGATTTAGCAAGTTCTGAGACAGGAAAACATTTGATAGCTTTTTTATTAAAAATAATGACTGTTTCATGGATAGTGCTTAAAGAAAGTATTTATTGTGCTGACTTCTTTGTAGAAAAATTGGTTGCAACCAAAGCATAAAAGCTCTGTCATTGTAGACTATTCTGCCAGGACCCAGAGATCTGCAACATATAGACATTTATGCTTTGATCTATTTCTTGGAGGATTTGATATTTTTACAACCTATACTGATCCATCTTATTATAACTGATTACACTGGACTACTTAAGTCTCAGTGGATTACATCCTCATGAAATGGTATATAATCAGTTTGATGAAGCATAACTAGCATGCCACTGTATAATAGGTTACATCTTATGTATTAGAAGCTGGGCCACTAAAAATAAATTTCACTCTTACAGGCTTATATAGTCATTTCCTTTTTTGAATCAACATGCTGTAAAAATTCCCATGTACTTTGTTAAAACCTTATGTAATTTCTGCATATCTATTGTTAGATTTTTATTATTTTAGTGAACACTTGACCTGTGTTTTTAAAATAAAATAGCTTATTTAGAAGATTATCAGTCTAAGAGAATTGTCTGCTTTGTCGTTTTTCATTTAAGAATTTAAAGTTATATCTATAATTTCTTCAAATCAAATACAGGATTTCTCAGAGTTCATCCAGTCTCGATCCAAGACTGATTCCTAGTGACCTTGTTAATATGAGATTTCTTTTTAAGTCCTGGTTTTGTCCTTTGTTTCTAGGATCTTTGGAAAAATGACATTTCTGTGCAATTAAGTCTCATCATCTGCAAAATGTTGTCACAGTAGCTGCAGTTGAGGTTGACTAGAACAAACTGTTTTACAATATTACATGTGATACTGTGCCAGCAAGCCAGCTTAGAACATGATGCATAACATTGCTCTCAGCAAAATTTCATTGCCAGTTCCAGTAATAATCAGTACACATGAAGATACAAAATTAGATAGTTACTGTTCAATTTGAACTTTTACGAGCTCCTAAAAAAAAGTAGCTCATAAATGTTCCAAAATGGAGAATTTTACCCCTTAGCTTGTGAGACAAAAGGAACAGCAAGAGACCAACTAATATCTGTAACAGGCAAGGCCAGATTATGTTTTAACTCAGTCATAAGAGCGCTTATTGTCAACAGCTCATATGTACCTTTACTGTCTTCTATATTTATTATATATATATACTTTCCCCCAAGAAATTTAGAATGAGCCCATCCAAGTTAGAATGCAAATGCAACGCAATTGGCAAGCTCCACCTGCATCTTGAACATATGTCGATTTTATTAATTTCACCCTCATAAAGTGGTTTCATTTACAGTATGATCTTACTGAATTTTTACTGTCACCTTAGAAGTCCCATTAAAGTCAATGAGAGCTGTGATCTCATGCCAGTGTTTTAAATGTGTTGTTGTGCCTGGGACTGAGTAGACAGGGAAAAATAGTAGAATGACAGGACCACAGCTTGTGGTATCATATATTTTCTAAATCATCTGATTGTGATGCCACTGGAAGTGTCTATTTTGTGTTTGGTTTTCCCTATTTTGGAAAAAAATATTTTAAAGGGCTTGAATCTTGAATTTGGCTCATTATTTTGTTTATTTAAGTCTAGATTGATTTACTTTTGCATATGTGCCAATATGTCAATTTTTTTTCTACTTTGCGTTACTGAATTTCCCAAAATAGTGGCTGTGCAGATGGCATTGTCACATTTCCTTTCTGTATTATAGTGCCTTAAAAAATCCATAAGCCAAAATATAGATTTGATAAACTACAGAATATTCCTGTGTAAATTCCATTTCACAGAATCTACTCTTGTGATGTATGATTTTAACCAGCTGGTTATTGTTTCTTTTTCTTGCTACAAATAGGTAATTCCTGTTGCCTGACCAATAACATAACAATAGCTGCGACCACTTCTGATATTGATCTCTTGAGATCCTTTCAAGCAGCTTTCTGAAATGAAGTGTCATTGGAGGTTAAAAACAGGCTGCTTCTATTCCTACCACAAATCAAGACTTCAGAAGCTGAAGCCTGGACCAGAAACCATATTTCTTTCTTTCTTTTTTTCTTAATGTCTTGGAGAGAAAGGAAGAACATGGGGCAAGAAAAACAAGAGAGGAGTCTGAGTCCACAAAAGAGAGAAAGGGATCACCACGCAGTTGTGATGTGCTCTAGAGGTGTTAATGAGCACCTGCACACTGACAATTAAACTGGAGGGGGCAAAAGAAATCAGTTTTATATCCATGAGTAGTGGTTGACATATAACATTATCATTTTGGTTTCTGAGTTGTTTTTTGATGGGTCTGAACCATTTACACCACTGTGGAAACCGTTGTGAAAATAATCTCTGTGAGAATTTCTGGGAGGTTAAAGAATTAATAGCAATAATGTTCATAGTAGGTAATATCGTTTAGGGATTTATTATTCTCCAGAGATTAAAAAATGTTTTCTAATTTTATCTACATAATAATTCCAAGTGGCACTACAGTGCCAGTTTACAGAGGAGGAAACGGAGGCACAGAGAGGATACATAACCAATGTCAAGCAAGTACTTTAGGTCAGAGTTTTAGGTGGTTTTGATCCTAGAAAGCCTGACTACAAAGCTGGAGTGATCAGCTTTGCACTGGACTGCCTCCATGTCTAAGGGACTGGGGGCGGAGCAAAACATCTCATCATTTCAAACATCTTAATGGTTTATTCCAGCCCAGGTGCCAAGACCGGGAGTTTGCCAAACGACTGTATCAGAGAAACAATCTGGGTTGGAGTTGTTCTTGTGGACCCTGTCATACTGCTCTGTGTCATCTTCACATTTTCATTCTTTTGTATTTTAATTTCTGATATTCTTCCATCTAAAGCAATTACTTTCTGATTGTAATTGTTACCCTGGTTGCTTGGGCAAGGGGACAGTTTGGGTATCAAAAAACCAAACAAACAGAAACCGAAATGAGACATTTTCTGGCATGACAACATCTTACCTTCTACTGAATGTCCTTCCTTGTGTGTTGATAATGTAGACCCACTGCCAAAGAGAAGTAGAGAGTTGTGGCAAAGCTCGGAGGTTTGTGAAGGGGAAAATTTCAAGGAGGATTAGATCTATTATTAAAACAATTGTTGAAGTTTTATGTTCTACTTATTTTCTGTTTTAGTTCAGTTGGTTTCTGGTATTTACTATAGATTCAGTAGTTAGGTCTCTGAGGAAGATAAAAAAGAATGAGCGACTTGCATAACTCTTTGTACAACCCAGCCAATTGCTTTCCTTCTGCTGCTTTCCAAATGTCTAGAAGGCACTTGCCTCATCTAGCATTACTGTTTCTCCTCTCTTTCATACTTGTTTCACTGCACATAATTCTTCTACGGGCCTTATTTGAAATTTATTTCTGAATGAATGTATGGAAAATCAATACTTATATATTTAGTCCTATTGAAAACCATATACATGCCCTATTTTACTTATAAGAGGACTCATTGGTAATTATAGCCACATGGGTAGTAATTTTTCTGTATATGTAATGAAACCTACATTTTGGAAAATTATGAGGAGGAAAGTTACTGATTTATCAAATACTTGGGGGAGAGTGTATTTAGAGTTGGGACTTTCAAAGGTCGAATTTTAGGGTATTTCACTTTAAAAGATTTCTCTTTTATCTTTGTAATCTTTAAAGATATTGTTGTTACACAACACTTTTTTTTTAGAGATTCAGACCATTTGAAATGCTAACATAAAGAACATTAACAAATTTTAGAAGAGTACAGAGGAGAAAGCAAACCTTACTTTTATACCCTCAATTTCTTTTTTTTAGTATAGAAATGTACATTTTATTTTGTTTTATTTTATTTTATTTTTTAAAATAGTTTGTTGTCAAGTTGGTTTCCATATAACACCCAGTGCTCATCCCCACAAGTGCCCTCCTCCATGTCCACCACCTTACTTCCCCTCCCCCCACCCCCATCAGCCCTCAGTTTGTTCTCAGCATTCAAGAGTCTCCCATGGCTTGCCTCCCTCCCTCTCCCCAACTATTGTCCCCCTTCTTCTCCCCCATGGTCCTTCGTTAAGTTCCTCCTAATCCTCTTATATGTGCAAACATATGGTATCTGTCCTTCTCTGACTGACTTATTTCGCTCAGCATAACACCCTCAAGTTTCATCCATGTTGCTACACATGGTCAGATTTCATTCTTTCTCATTGCCATGTAGTATTCCATTGTATAGATAAACCACATCTTCTTGATCCATTCGTCAGTTGATAGACACTTAGGCTCTTTCCATGTTTTGGCTATTGTTGAGTATGCTGCTATGAACATTGGGGTACATAATCCCCTCAATTTCAACACTGAAAGAAAACCACTGATATATATTTTCATGTATAGTTTTCCAGCATTTTTCTTATGATATATATACATATACATATGAAAAATATATGTATAATAAAAGCAGTATTCTAAAATAACTGCAGTTTTTAATGTTATGTTTTCTCATTTGAATATATTATAATATTTCCTTATGTTGAATATTCTTCTGTAATAGCATTTTAACCTCTCCTATAACTGAGGCAGCTCTGGCACTTTGTTGAGGCTGTTATTGTGGATTGATTTGTGTCCCACACAAAAAAAGTGCTAACCCCAGTACCTCAGAATGTGACCTTGTTCAGATTTTTTTTCAGAGATAGGTTAAAATGATATCATTAGAGTGGGCTATAATCCAATATGACCGAGTCCTTATTAAAAGAGAAAATTTGAGGGGCCTGGGTAGCACAGTGCATTAAGTGTCTGAGTTGACTTCAGCTCATGTCACAATCTCACAGTTCGTGAGATTAAGCCCGGCATAGGGCTCTGTGCTGATAGTGAGGACCTTGCTTGGGATTCTCTCTCTTTCCTTCTCTCTCTGCCTGTTCCTGCTCACTCAGTCCCTCTTTCTCTCAAAATAAATAAATGAACATAAAAAAGAGGAAATTTAGTTACAAACACATACAGGGAGAATGCCATGTGAAGGTGAAAAGCAGACCTTGGGATGATGCTTTTACAAGCCAAGGAATGCCAATGATTGCCAGCAAACCAAAAAAGAGGCATAGATTACAGTTTTCTTCACCCCTCAGATGAAACCAGTCCGGCTGACACCTTGCTTTTGGATCCAGAAGAATGAGGCAGTACATTTCGGTTGTTCAAATTGTCCCATTTGCAGTGTGTTTTCTGGCAGCCTTAGCAATCTCATCCACTTACAGACCTCCTTTTCAGAATAATGTTTTTAAATGTGTAAAAAATACCTAGGATTAAAATACCTAATTATATTGAAAAATATTAGACGGGCATCTGGGTGGCTCAGTGGGTTAAGTGTCCACCTTTAGCTTAGGTTATGACCTCATGGTTTGCAGGTTTGAGCCCAGCATCAGACTCTCTGCTGTCAGCACAGAGCCAGCTTCAGATACTCTGTCTTCCTCTCTCTTTGCCCCTTCCCCATTCGTGTGTGCTCTCTCTCTTTCTCTCTCAAAAATAAACATTAAAAAAAGATAAAGAAAGATATTAGAAACATTTTGTGATATTATAACAATTAACACATTAACTGTGACCTACCAGTAGATTTAATAACTGCCATAATTTAAAAGTAGTGACAGTTGTCTGAATTATCTGTGACAAGTATTATGTGACATGAAATGAAAATATCTGTGATTTCTATTGTTAACAGTATAACAAAACAAATACTGCTAATACTACCGTGGTTTGGTTTCTCCATTCCTAATTGAAACATCAGTTAGGGGTTAGTGAAAATTAGGATGGCAGTTTACATTTTTTCATCTAAGTTCCTGGACCCCAGATGAAGAAACGCTACGCAGTCTGATTTTTTCCTAATGGTTCCATACTATAACATTACTTGCAGGATCCATGGCTAACAAATTGTAGACACTTGTAAAGATAATCTCTTAGTTTATAATTTAAAATAATGGGTCAAAGGAATCAAAGCATGCATACTCCAGTACTTCCCACTGCAGAATGCACTGTGTCATCAATCCGGGTATCCCTTTCGGTTCCTGTCTCTATTTACATGCTTTGCTGGACATTTTCACATGGATGTCCTACAGGAAGCTCAAACTCAACCTGTACTAATCTCATTATTTTGCTCTCCAGTATTAACTCATGTTTCCTAGAAAAGAGAGCCTGAGGCGAAAGTTACATGCTAACGCTATATTTCAGGGTGGAAGCCCAGGGGAGCCAGAGTGAGGAGAATAGGAAAGCAAGTCAGAGATAAAGGAGAGCATATACACGTGGATGTGTTACCAAGCTGCTCTTGGGTTCAAAACAAGTTTGCGTTGTTGCTCAGTTTCACAAGACATTTTCCAGGAGGCAGTATGAAACGATTGCATCTTGCGATAGTCTAGAGGAAGGAAGAGGAAAGAAAAATAGATCTTTTCATCCTCTCAATCTTTTCATATCCTATCTATCTGTGATCAGTTTACACAATAGACTCGTAACTCACCAATCCTTCTAGGTTGTGCTGTTCACCCCCTCCAGGCAGCCCCTGGAGAAGGCACATTTCACAACTGCAGCAGCAGCATTTATGGCACAGGCCACAGCATTCAGGGCAACCCTGGGGGCACTCCTGCCTTCCTGCAGCTTGTAGCCTCATGGGCTTCGGTGGGTGAGTCTGTGCACATGTATGGGCACCAGATGGGGTGCCACTTGAGTCCCCGTCATAGAAAAGAATTGCCAAAACAGGTAGCAGGTGACATACGTTGTGAAGCATGAGGTGGGTGTTTTTAGGTTGTACCAAAGGCAATTTGGGAGACCAAGAAGCGTTTGCTATAGTGAATCTAAGTGACCAAGCAGGTAGAACACACAATGGTCATGGTCATAAAGGCCAAGATGGAGACCAATGAGCTTTTTATCTATCGAAAATTACAACTCCCTTCTGGGCTTTGCTAACATGATTGGGCCAGATGGTTCTCCTGGAGGGTCACAATGACATCAGACAGGAATCAGGGCTGAGGAAATCTGGGGAGATGTGTAAATTGGGTCTGGTGAACTCTCCACTTCATTCTTCAAAACCTGCTCTTACTTCATATTCATGCTATATACATGAGTTATAAAATAGCTAAAAGATTATACACAGCCTTTAAATATACCCCTTAATTGTGCTAGATGAGTTGATCAAATCAAGCACTCTCAATTCTAGATACATTAAAGAGAAGGTAGAAGTGCAGTGGATGACAAAGGATATGACATCAATTCTTCCTTACCAGTTTTCTTTCATCAGTGATCCAGTGAAAGATAATCTCATGGACCAAGCATCTTCCTTTTAGGATAGTTGAAGTGGTACTTTCTAGAACACACTATGGGTATATTGGTGTCCTGATGTCTTTCGGTAGGGGGAGAGTGTCAAAATTTAAGATAAATCATCCAATCTGGATAAATGGAATTTACTTATGAGTAATCCATTTTCAGAGTCCCTGAACCTCCTCATTAGAAGACTGTGGAATGACTTTCTTGGTAAGAAGCAGGCTCAGAGAAAAGGCCTAGGGAGACCCATCACTGTCCATTGAATCACAGGACAGCATTTACTGAGATTATTGGCTTTAAATCAATGAATAGGATTCAAGAGACAATAGAGAGTTGACTTTGTATTAGTTGGAACTTGTAGACAAGTTGCCATTTGGAAGCCCTATTTGATATATGCATATCAAACTCAGATTTTATAGGTGATATTTTGTTTTGGGGGGAGACTCTCTGTCTTCCTTTTCTACAAAACCCCCTCCAATCTCCCATGGAGTGTGTAGAGGTTAGGGATTAGAGTTTAGAATTTAACTTTGACTTGACTTTTACACGCATATTTTGAATATGTTTATCTTTTTCTCCACCCTGTGAAGACATGACTTAAGTGATGTCTGCCCTTGCTTTCCTCACCTTTGCCAGGTGTTTTCAAACAGAAGGGCTATTGCCTTCTCAACACTTTCTCTGAGCCATGCTGTGGAGGTTCAGCTGACATTAAGATTAGGACTTCACCTAATGCTGACATGAGCATTAGTACCTTCTCACACAAAGAGTTTTAGTTGTTTGTCATCTGCTAAGTTATTTTCTAACATGGATATACAAGTTCCTTTGCTGATCCCATTGGCTTTTGCCAGATCTCCTAGGGATGTTGTCTTCACAGAAAGGCTTCCTCCCCACATTTTTTTGGTGATATGGTAATCCTCTTACAGAAAAGCAACCTATGCGAGCACTGTATTTTTTCCACACATAGGGCTCTGTTTTATTACCCTCCTCCCATCTGAGATGACAAACAATTACTCGTTACAACTTTAGCAGCACAAGTTTGCCTGAAAATTCATGCACGATCACAGGCTACCCTCATTTTCTTCTTTCTTCTTTGTGGATAGGATAGAAACCCTGAGTTTAGAACTAGATACCATCTTGGATAGTCCCCAAGGAATTATGGGGGAGTGCTTACATTGAGATATCTAGGGATCCTTCTAGGTGGAATCTAGAGTAATATTCAGATATTGTTTACTGATTGTGGCACATGGGACCCTCACCTGATCAGAGACAAGCACATTGTTCATATTGCAGGTAGACCTGTTCTGTTAAGGCAAGCAAACAAGTTATTCCCCAGCAGGATCTCAATATTAAGTTCACACATCTTTAAACTTGGAATAGGTTTGCTTCAATTTTACTTTTCTACCTGCCCAGTTTCATTTGTACGTTCTTTCCCATTGTATTTGGCAGAAATTTCATAGTATGATAGGAGATTTTGTGAGCATGTTTCCATTGGGGTCTATACTATACAAGCTAACTAGAAAATAGCTAAATAATTAAAGGCACTGCATTCTATCTTTTCTAACATTATCTTGAATTTTTCTGAAATAGCTCACTCTCCACTATATATGAATGATTATTTTATAAAAGGGATTAAATATAAATAGTTTGAATCACATTCTTGAAATTAAACCTTTCTTCTTGACATTTAGTAGATTCTTGGAATACTTGTAGGAAGCCTTCCTGAGACGCTTTCAAAATCAATGGGGTGTCCAGAAAACAGAGAAATCTGCCCAGAATGGAAATAAAGTTAGGGCAAAAGAAAAAATATATTTAGTAAAACTTCAGAAGCGATTTTTTTTTTCAAATAGATTTTCCTATACTCTGTTATATTCTACAGACATTAAAATACTAAAGGAACCAAGTGATATTCTATAGTTTTTCAGAGCCCGATGCGGGGCTCGAACCCACGAACCGCGAGATCATGACCTAAGCGAAAGTCGGACGCTTAACCGACTAAGCCACCCAGGAGCCCCTGATTTTTAGAACATTTATTTCTCATTAGACAAGTTGAGAACATGTGTACGAAAGAGCCATCGATAGAACAAATTTTGGTGATTCTGATCTTTCCTGAGCAAATGTGGAGATTAGTTTTTAAAAAGGTGAAGATTTATATATGTGTTATTTTTAACAAATTTTGTCATGTTGGAATTATTAAATCTGCCTTGCATAAAATTTATGGATTGAGGAGTGAATTTGTTAATATGGAACATATTTCCTGACTTTATTACCGGGCTATATATTTCCTTCATACTGTAGGCAACCTTAGTCATTTTTATGTTCTTTCTTGAGCAAGCATAAATGAGTGACTCAATTTTATATATTTGTTTCAATATTGTACTTATCTGTACAATATTCTCTTATCTGGTCTAATGCCTATATGGTTAATGTCTACAAGGTACTAAAACATAAATTTTATAATCTTTTGGACAATTGAGTGCTTTATCTTCTGATACACCAGGATTAAACCCTAGGTATTATCTTATCCAGTCAAAAGCCTTCTTGTTATTCTGTGATGCAAACATGAAGCAGGTATATTGATCTTGCCTGACAAGCCTTGATGTTGGTTCAGATACTAATGGATGTGAATGCAGTCCTTTTCTAGAAGTGTTTGTTCTTCCTCCTTTTGAAACAATGCATTTGCCAGAGTGTTATGGGGGTGCAGTGTATGTCTTAAAACAGTACTCTGATTGCATTGTAATGTATAGTCTATGTGGGTTTCCTACCTGGAAATAAAAGTTTGTGCTTGAATATCTTTGTGGAATTTTGAGTCATCAATTTGCTATATTTTAGTTGGAATAAAATCATTATTTTGGAGAAAGGATCATAGAATAGTATCTAAGGTTGATTAAAAGAATTCTACATTATCATACTGTTTAGTCAGTTGCACTGTTTCCTGAGTACGAGTGGTGGTATGCAGCACAGGAACGATTTTAATAGCATTAGGAGTTGTTTACAGAGAATGCAATGTTTGCTGTGTTAGGCTGAGGGGAGTCATACAGCAACTGTGGCCAAATGGAATAACATTGCTTTTGGTTTAAAGTTTTGTAACATCATAACTTCATAGAGGTTTATGAAGAGATGTCCAGGCGGGGCTCACCGTATGGCATCTTGTGGACATAGAGGATGTGTGCCTGCGTGAATGGGGAGGTTCTCACATTAAGAAGACATTTCATCTGCAACCAAAACGCTCGCACTTCAGGAGTAGGATGATGTGAAGAGTGATTTCCCGGCTCCGGCAACACCGCACAGCAGTCTGCAGCAGGAACCAAGGGGTATAATAAGCAAATAATGCAAATTACTGCAAACCAAATAAATTCAACCATTGCCCATAATTAGTAAAGGATTCAGCTCATTTTGCAGAAGGCTCTGTAGATTAAATTCCAACTCAGAAATGTACAGCTTGATCAGTAAAGTTTGTAAATGGCTTTACAGATGAAGGATGCCATTGAATAGTGAAGATGCACTTCAGTTGCTAAAGCTTTTAAAAAACTCCACAGCTGAGATGTGCTGCAGCCCAGAAGCAGGTGCCCGGATCTGTTACAAGTTAAATGGAATCAGTGGAGTATTCATAGTCACTAAGAGTACAATCTGAAAGGACAGTAAATGATATATAGTGAGTGTTTTATTTATTAAATTCTTCAAGTCAGTTAGCAACGTAGGTAGTCATCTGACAGGTACAGACTCAATGTAAGACCAAATGAAGAGGTCATCAGAAATAATGATGACATTGGGGTAGCCGGGTATCAAAAAGTCACCCTAGACCACAGTTACCATTCCCCGGGGGCAGGTACATTCACAAGGAAGAATGGCACACAGGAGGAAAGTACCACAGTGTTGTTGGCTGGGCTTGGGTCCTCACAGTACAGAGAGAACTCTAGTAACCTGATCTGTGCCCACGCTTTTTCTTCAACAGGTTGGTTTTTCATAGCTTCATATAAAAACAGCTGTAGGTGGGTAAAGCCTGCTTACTGTTTGAATCATTAGACCTTTACATTCCATAAACATGTAATCTTTTATTTTATTTTGCTCAATAAAATTGTTCGGAAGATCAAAAGTGGTAAAGACAGTATAAAATTTAACATTTTACTATTGATGTTGTACACTGTTTTACCTAACATTTTGGGGAGTAACTTCCTCTGACTTTTTAGATTTTACTACTGAACAATATATAGAAGGAAGTCATATGGATGGAGGTCAGGAGGAAGGTAATTGGGGGGTGGGGAGAGAGAGAGAGAGTGAGAGAGAGAGAGAGAAGGAGAGATAGTAAGGTTTCGGGTCTTTCCCAATTCAAGTGGGCTCTGCCTTTACTGCTCGAGTTATGCAGATCAGACAGAGACAGAAGCCAGCAAATCACTTCCGTTGCAGAAAGTGTCACCTACAAGTGCTACCGTTTAATATGCAGCCTTCCTCCTTCTCGCAAATGTGTCTAACATGTGTCTGGAGACAGGATCAAACGGATTTTGACTCTGAGCCCTAGCCTGTCCTCTGAACTGCTGTTTGGCATGTCAGACCACCCACCAGCAGCCACACCTGGAGGCTTCACCAGTTCTCAAATACAAGGTTTTTTTGAAGACTTTTGATTTTTTCCCATGAACTCCGTGCCCTTCTCTTTCACACTTTTCACCCCAACAGTTTTTCTCTTTTTAGTAACGTCCTGCCATCATTCTCTCAGTTGTCCAAGCCTGACAGGTAAGTGCCATCTTGATTTGTCCCATTCTAATGACACAGCGAGGCGTGTTTTATCACATGCTCATTTCATACAGTATCCTGAAGTCCACTGGAGTAATGTTCAATGTTAGAAAATGCAGAACATTCCTTGTGAAAACCAGAGAAAACCCACGTTGTGCTTGAAATCATTTTCTCAGGTCTGAGCATTTTATTTGAGAACTTTTACATTTTATATTGTTATTTCATTTTAATCTTAAACAGTATTAAAAATATAAGTGTGTCCTGAAGCATCTCGATCATTATCTTCAGAGTATAGGATTTCGGTGCCTGGGTTTGCATTTTTTGACTAAGATTTTCTTGGTATCAGATAATAAAAATGACATTGTCAAGAATTATGAGTGATGGAACAGATCAGATTATGTGAAAAATGAATTTTACATCAGTTTCAGACCAGGTGATGTCAAGACACAAAGATACATTCCTAAAAGGAAAGTTTTAATAGTTATTCAAAGGGAAAAAGAGGATTTGGTTATCGCTAAAACCTCCAGAGGAAAATGTAGGTCTGAGCACTCAACACTTGATTCACTTTGCTTACACTGCTGAGTTTCCTACAAAATAGTATCATCATCTGATCGGATTAAGGTAGTTTATTTGGATTCCACTGGTTTTGAGATTTGTTAGCATTTACTTTGCAAAAATTAATTTTGTAGTTTGTAAACAAACATCTAAAAATTGATATTAATGTTAAATGTGCATATTTTAAGTGAACATTATAATAAAAATAATTTAAGACAGTTTGTATGGGGCTGTCTGTAAGAATTTTTTTATCCCATCTAATTCAATAATGAGAAATTAAAAAAAATTTCAACTAGGATAAGATATTCATTTTATGGATGTAAGAATAATAAGTAAACAGGTGATGCACACTGCTCATTTACAAAGACATGTCACAGGGAAGGAGCTGCATGGTATTTTGTACAGAATTCTGCATAGTTGTTTTATTACGTTGAGAACTGTTTTATTATTTGAATATTTCCATTATCAAGATAAGGCACAGTGAATAAATTTTCTGAAAGGCAAAGACTTTGTAAGCTAGACTAGGATTTGGAGACTAGTTTGGAATAACTAACAGATTTCACGTTTGGCCCTTGAGACGGTTTTGGTGAAATTCACTTAGTTGTGCAGTGTAAATCTTAATAAAAAAAACCTTAGCCTCCAATTATTCTAAATGGATTTTAATTATCGCATTCTTTTATATTTCATTTGTAAAATGTTTTAAGGAAAATGCAGTGTTAGTTCAGATGACAAAGGCACTAAGTGTTTTTAAGCCACAAATACTGTGAGGCTTACTTTGGCATAACCTGTGGAAAACACAGATAGAAATGTTATCATGACAGCTTATCTATGTGCAAAAATTTGTTGATGCTATTCTTATTTATGCTTAAACAATAACCTGCTTCTTTCATTATATTCTATATACAGAGCATCATATTTTCTTCTCTTTCATTTTGTGTGATATGTAGCTAATGGCTATTGTTAGGATATTTCTAATTTTATGTTATTATGATGATTATTTTACAATATCAAAGCATATCACTTTTCTCATTAACGATATCTCACGTCATATTTGTGAGGCAGTAGTGTTACTTAGATGGATCTTCTTATACGTGTTACACACAGACATAGACTAAGCAAAGCAGTGTCTTTTCTTTGCAAATATAATCCTGTTTACCTCTTTTGATTTGTTTTAAACTATTTTTTTTCTAGGAATGGGGGCCATAACAGGTTGCTGCATTTAAAGTATTTCATTAGATTCTAATTGTGATTAAGGGGCACACTTGCAGTTCACCTTATGGGTATAGTTTAAAGAAGTGAAGTAGCCCACAAGGGACCTCATTAGCATGGTGATTACAAGTTAATCAGTAATACCTAGAACAGAGAAATAATGAAACAGGAAAACAAATTTTTGATGCATTCATTATTAGATTTTCTTGGCTTTTATAGTTTAAAAACTATCAGGCTAATGTTTGGTGCTTTCATTCTTCTAAATTATGCTATCCTGAGGGAGTAGTTTTGTGCTTTCCAGCAAAACCACTGAGGGACAAGTGTCATTGGGTCATTTATTTTACTTTAGTTTCTTCAACTCAAGTAAACATTTAGAAAATGAATGGGAGGAGCAAGGCACACTACTAGGCACTGTGATGAGTACAAATGCAAGTGAGAATGAGGTGCACGTAGGAGTAGACACATGAAACAAAGCAACATGTAAGTTCCAAATGGACAGGGAGAAGAGCTTTTGATAGAAATATCAGAGAAGGATGAAAATAACAGAATTCAACCTATCTTGAAGAAAAGGAGGCTAAATGCCAGACACAGTAAAATGGCATTCAAGGAAGAAGATAGTATAAGCAAAAATGTAGAGGTAAAAATTGGTTAGTTGTGTTTGAAAAACATAGGGTATGGAGTTTTTTAGAAAGTAAATTACATATAAAAGTGTAAGAGGAGATAAAATTGAGAAAGAGAAATTGGGCCCAGATAGTAGAAGAACTGACTGAATACAATGTGGAGTTGAACTTTTATCTCTAGGTAGTAGTGGTCTGTTGGAGACTGTTGTTTTTAAATATACAAATTTTGTAGTACTTTAATTTTTATTTATTTTATTTATTTAAAATTTCTTTAAAGATTATTTATTTTTGAGGGAGAGAATATAAGTGGGCAAGGGGCAGAGAGAGAGAGCAGGGGACAGAAGATTTGAAGCAGGCTGTGGACTGCAGCAGCGATGTGGGACTTTGAACTTAAGGAGCCTTGAAATCATGACCTGAGCCAAAGTCAGATGCTCAACTGACTGAGCCACCCAGGTGCCCCAGTACTTCCACTTTTAAAAGAGAAGCAAATAATCACTTTTGACAATTTGGAAAAATAGAAGGAAATAAAGTTTTACTTATTTTGGTACTACCTTGAATCATACAAGTTTTTTTGTTCATAGAATTGATGGTTGAGCAGAGATATGACTCACATTAGAGTCTGAGAATAAGCTAAGACACACCAATGTAAAGAAACCGTACATGCTGCAGCTTACATTTTTTTTGAATTTGAAAAGCAGACCTGTGGATTTTCTAGCATTGCATCATACATTTGACGTATTTCTCAAGATACTTTCACATCCATCAATTCATCTTATTCTTGTGAAAGATGTAGCAGGGCTGCTAGATTTAGCACCATATCTTAGGGAAAAAATTAAGTGGCTTTGCTAAGGCCAAATAACCAACGAAGAAGACAGAGGTAGATTAGAATTCAGGTTTCTCAGTACATGTTTCAATGTTCTTACCAGTCTATTATTTCAAACCACCAGAATAAAGGCATGGGAATAATAGTGTTTTTCCTTTCCTTCACATATGAACCAACCCTTCCAGGGCATCTGTTAGTGCCAGGTGCCAAGGCAGTGTGAGCTTAAGAGGTGATTAGACATGACCTTGACCTCAGGGTCCTTAGCCTTTCCTGGAACACTGATAGTAAAAATCATAGTGAATATTCACTGGACACCTTCTCTGTTATGCACAATACTGGGCCCTGTTTCATGAAAAACATGCTTTCTTCTAGAGGGACTTCAGCTGGAGTAGAGCATCACTTCTGATTCCTCTTTGCATTACCCACTCATACCAAAGGGGAGAAATGACTTCTCCAGTTGGTGAATTTTGAAGAAACCTAGCTGAATTCCATCTGGCTTTGTCTTGGAGCCAGCCTGCCAAGCAGGTGAGTGCAGTCTGGTCTGCCCTTTGCAACCACTTGGTTAATTTTCATTTATTACTTAATTGGTTACATATTTAGTGTTAGGATCAGTGTTGGGGTGTGTCGGCTGGTATTGTAATGTTCATTTTGTTTTAATAAAGGAAAATTTTGGCACCTGCAGACAGAAGAAAAGGAGGCAATAAAGAGAAAAGTTGAATATAAGTAGGATGCTCATATGTCCTGGTTTGCTAGTGACAGTTAATACTTGTTAACCTAGAACTATTATTTGTAGTTCCCAATTTTATTCCCCACCATGGCACTGCCCATTTGAACTTTCTTTGACAATGGAACTGTTCTATATGCAGACTATCTAATATGATAGATTCCAATCAATTTAGCTATCAAGTACTTGAAGGCGACTGGTATAACTGAATTGATTTTACTGAATTTAAATTTAAATCAATTAAATGGCCAGTGGCTACTATATTGAATAGTGCAGCTCTACTGGTTGAGTGATTTTATGGTGACCCTAATGATATGGTGTATTTGGTGGACTGAAGGCTTTAAGGTCATCAAAGTGTGTTTAATCCAGGTAGAAGATTTGTTTTATCTTTTATTTTATTTAAAAAAATGTTTACTTATTTATTTTGGGAGAGAGAGAGAGAGCATAAGCAGGAGGGGACAGGGGGAGACAGGGGAGAGAGAGAGAGAATCCCAAGAGACTCTACACTGTCAGCACAGAGCCCCATGAACCGTGAAATTATGACCTGGGCCTAAATCAAGAGTTGGATGCTTAACTGACTGAGGCACTGAGGTGCCTTTAGTAGATTTGTTTTAGAAAAGTAAAGTGACCTTCCCTGTTTGCTACAGTAGGAATTAGGTGACCACAAATGGAAAATTTTCAGGTAGGTGAATGGATAGTATAGAAAGCTTATGTCAAATGATCTTAATAAAAGCAGTAAAACAGGAGGTATGTTCTAAAAGTGAAGAAGAAGTGATTGGGAACCACAAATTACCATGCATCCTAGGGAAGGAACCAAGGCTTCAAATGGAAACTAAACCTTCTCAGCTGTGATAAACCCTCATGTTCTTCCCATGTTCCGCATTCCATCTGTGGTTTTTTTTTTTTAATCATTTCTTATCTACCACAGTTCAAATATTCTATCACCTTACAAGTTGCTCCTTGTATGCCTAATTAGCATATAACCAGTAAGAAGAGAAAGTGACCTTTTCTTGACTAATTTTTCTTCTTCAGTTCAACAAGAGCCTATGAAGTACTGTGCAATTAGTAAGAATGTAGAGAGCAGTAAAGGTCTTATTTTATGGTTTAAAAGGGATTAATTTTACAAAGAGCAAACTAGTTAGGATTCCAATAGTAGTTAGTATTTGTTCTTGAGCGCAGTACCTAATTGAGACATTTTCTGTGTATTAAGAGAATAAAAGAATGTGATTATTTATTTATTTTTGCATTATGTTTGAATATAGTTATTCATTAAATCATAATTAAGAGTGACATATAGACCTAATTTATCACCCTAATACTTACTGGCATTCAAAGTTTGACTTGTTTTATTTATTCTTTTTTAAGAGCAAATGAGATTATTTGATTTCAGATGGGAAAAGGTATTTTTAAATGCTTCAACAAGCTAAGATTGCTCTAGATTGCTTTTACTTTGACTTAAATTTATTTTTCTTCAGCTAAACATTCATAGAACTTTAGTATGGCCCACTGATTATAATATTAATTTAGCCTTTTCTGCTTATATGGGGTTGTCATGAGAATTAGGTGATATATATTTATTATCATCTCTAGAAAATATTATTTCACAGCAGAGGGGAAAATGTTGTGTTTTTTTTTTGTTAGTTTTTCACCTTTGTGAATCTCTGGAAAGGCTAGCAAAATGACATTGCTTTCTGTGTCTCTTAGGAAAAAAAATACTGGACCTAAAAATCACACAGCTGGTCTTTTCAATTTTCTTAACTACTGAATTGGATTAACTGCATGATCCGAGTCAATTGATTGTGCAGAAATCAATGGCTGAGAAGGCCAGATCTTCTCTCCTGGTTGGCCACTTTCCTAAGCCTCTGAGCATGTGATGTTCACTCAGTGCACCATCAACTTTTAAAATAAATTACTTTTTAAATACTCAAGTTATAAACTTCAGTGTATGATATTTGTCTTGAAAATATCTAGTAAATGAGTAGCAAAATATAATTCAGAGGCTTGTATGAAAAAATAGTATTTATTTGACTTTTTTCCAATTATATTTTATTATACAATATCTAGTTAACAGACATATAATGAAAAAAGTAAAACACTATAATTTAGCCACCTAATATTAATGTTATGACATACATATTTAGAATATTTCTCTTTACATATATGTGTATATATTCATGTACATGTATAAGCATGTGTATGATAAGTAGAATAATGGCCGTCCAAAAATTCCCACAGTTTAATGCCAGGAACCTGGAATGTGATAGGTTGGTTGCGAGGCGAGAATTCGACTGCACATAGAATTAAGTTTGCTAGTCAGGTGACCTTAAAATAGGGAGATTATCCTGGAATATCCAGGTGGGCATGATATAATGGCAAGAGTCCTTAAGAATATGGAGGCAGAGGGGCACCTGGGTGGCTCAGTCAGTTAAGCCTCTGACTTCAGCTCAGGTCATTATCTCATGCTTTGTGGGTCCAAGCCCCGTGTTGGGCCCTGTGCTGACAGCTAGCTCAGAGCCTGGAGCCTGCTTCAGATTCTGTGTCTCCCTCTCTCTCTGACCCTTCTCTGCTCACACTGTCTGTCTCTCTCAAAAAAATAAATAAAACATTAAAAAATATATATATATAAAAGAATATGGAGGTAGAGAGACGCCTTGAGTCGCTCAGTGGGTTAAGTGTCCAACTTTGGCTCAGGTCGTGATTTCACAGTTTGTGGGTTCCAATCCCACATTGGGGTCTGTGTTGACAGCTCACAACCTGGTTGTGAGCCTGCTTCAGATTCTGTGTCTACCCTCTCCCTCTTATGTGCTCTCTCTCAAAAATAAATATTAAAAAATTTTTAAGAAAAGAATATGAAGGCAGAAAGAGATGGATGATGTGATATGTGAAGGACACAAAGTGTAATTATTAGCTTTGAAGGCAGAGGAAAGGGGATCACAAGCCAAGCAGAGCAGACCACTCAAAAGCTAGAAAAAGCAATAAAACAGATTCCTCCCTAGGGCTTCCAGAAAGGAACACAAGCCAACTGGCACTTCAATTTTAATCTAATGAGATTGTGTTGAACTTTCAGTGAATGGAACAATAACATAAACTTGTGTTATTTTAAGCCACTAAGATTGTGGTAATTTGTTATAGCAGAAATAGAAATCTAATATAATATGTATATGTGTGTGTATGTATGTATAATACATGTGTGCATGTATATGTGTATGCATATATGTGTATATACAGAGAGTATGTGCTAATGTAGGAACATCTTCTACGTGCTACTTAATTTGTATTTTTTAATAAATTTTTTAAATGTTTTTTTATTTATTTCTGAGAGAGAGAGACAGTGTGAGCAGGGGAGGGTCAGAGAGAGAGGGAGACACAGAATCTGAAGCAAGCTCCAGGCTCTGAGCTAGCTGTCAGCACAGAGCCCCACGCAGGGCTCGAACCCACAAACTGAGATCATGACCTGAGCTGAAGTTGGATGCTTAACTGACTGAGTCATCCAGGCGCCCCTGTATTTTCTTTTAAAAATATCATGAAAGTTTTTCATGTTATTAAATATTCTGAAACACAGTTAGAATAGTAGCATAATATTCCATTATATTGATATGACTTATTTTTCACTGTTCTCTCATGTTGGAGAAAGATTATTTTCTTTGTTTCATAATTATAAATTACATGCACTAAATAATATGAATCAATATCTGATAATTTCCTTAGGATACATTTGAGAAACTTTTAAATCATTTTTATATTATTAAGTCTTTACATTTAACAGTATCACTACTTTAGAACAAAAGTGGGAATATGTTATTCTAATTAAAATTAGTTTTTTTAAACTGTATGAACTTGAGTGTGATACAGATGCCCATTTCTACCTGCTGACACTTCGTATAGTAATTTTGGGTTGAGATCCAACACAGTAATGAAATTTAGACCCTTTATTCCCTTGTCTTCATGCTTCTTTTTTTTTTAATAGTTTATTGTCAAGTTGGTTTCCATAGAACACCCAGTGCCCATCCCTACAAGTGCCCTCCTCCATGCCCATCACCCCCCTTCCTTGTCCTCACACTTCTAGAAAGGACTTTCATGTGAAATGCTATTCAAGTAGTACACCAGCTTCCTCTCTCTCCTTCAAACCATTTTCTTTATTGCTTGGGAAAAGTGAACTAACCTGACTGAGAAAATTGGTAAGAAACATCACCCAATATACCCCATTAATCAGTCTCCTATAAAAAATTTCATTTGGTCATCAGGTCACTCTCTGCCTTTTCTGTCTCTTTCTGCTATTCAGAAAACACAATGGGTCAGGTATTTTGCTGTGTGGATGGAAAACAATGTTCTCGGGCTATTGTGCTTAGAACTATAACCTATGTAGATAGATTAGCTGCTGGAGGAAAGGGGGTTCTGGGTAGCAGTTTATTAAATAAATACCCATCCTTTCATTTTAAGAGTATGCTGTGGAGTACTAAAATTATTAAGTAATTATATTACTTACTTCACCACAGGAATTTGGAAGACTTAGTTTAACACAAGACTATTCTTCCTTCTTATGCTCATAGCCACAGAATAGAATTATTTGTAGAGGTTTTTTTTTAATGTGAAGTCACTATGGAGATTCTGATTTTCTTCATCTGAAATGGGCCCTAATTATTTTTAAGCACCCTAAGAGATCCAATAGGGGCCCCGTATGACACCATATCAACTGGTTAGCTGATGTATCTTTATGTCAAAAGCACAGAGGGAGGAAATAATATGATCTGCATGACTAACAGGTCTTGGTAATATATGAAAATCTTCACCAGGCAATATTTGTCTTCCACTGTGAAGGAACTTAGTAGCACTGCTTCCAAAACAGGTGGTTTTTCTAGCAAGCATTATTGCAGTGTACTCCCAAAGATTCAAGTGCTTATGTCCCAGTCCATTGAATTAGGAGCATTCACTTTCTCTTTTGTATTATCCTTTCTCAGAAAAGGTAGTAGTCAAAGGCTATTTCTACTCTTGTTCTGAAGTTGACTTTCCTTCTATTTCCTTGTCGCTGAGTTTTCTTTTCACCTTGCCTCAAAATCTCAATAGAAGGAAATTGAATGAGTAAAGTGAGGAGAAGCAAGGAGCTAGAAGAAAAAGCCTGTAATGAAAAAAAGACAATTAAGTGGTAAAGAAAAGACCTAGGAGAAGGTGGGGAGAAAATGGAGGTACTATGCTATATTCTAGGCTTCCCTGTGCTTCATATGTGTTAAAATGTCAAAAGCAATTTACTTTCCTTATATGTGTTCTTTTAATAGGTATAAGATGTGATAGGATGGGTTAAACAAAATAGAATTGCATTGAACCAAAAACTAATTTATTATATTTTATGTTATGCTAAGTCATACTTAGTAGTCAACATGAGATGTATTAAAAATCCAGCTTCCCATAAGAGTTACCTTCATCCATATGTAATTCCCAATTCCTGTACAAACTCATACACAGAAGGAAATGGGATTACATATGGATAGAGGTAACACTTTTTTCCATGCATTTTCCATATCTCTGTGGACATATCTCTAAAGGGATGATTATGATGATGATGCTAATGATGATGATGATGATGATAGATAGATAGATAGATAGATAGATAGATAGATAGATAGATAGATAAATAGGAATAGGTGTCCATATAACTTGTCTCTATTCCATAGACTTTATATTGGATTTCTAAATGTTTTATTCTTCATTTAAAACCCTGCTATAATCAAAGAATCTTTACACTATGCAAAATTTTTCTATGGCTAGTTGGATCTTATTTAGCAAAAAATAAAAATTAGAAACACAAAGTTATCAAGGTCAAATTACTATTTAGTGATGATCTTATGACTGAGATTTTGGTGTGTAACAAATCTCTTTCTTCGTAATATGCAATGATGAAAAATGAACTGGAGTAAAAAAGCAATGTGAGAAAATTACTATGAAGCATTTATATGAGGGGATCCTAATTTTAGCAGTCCTGAGGCATGATAAACAGCCAAAGAATAGGATGTGTATTCTATTCTTCTGTAGATGGAGTAAGTGGCTGCTTGCCTGGGACTTGTGATCTGAGAAGTCTAGAAAGCCACCTCCTCACCCCCACTCTCAACCACTCTCAACCAGCCCCTGAAGCCTCAGCCAGTGGCTTGAAACACTACCAGAAATCCATCTTGTCAAAGCAAGTATTCAATTATAGTCAATTATTTATCTTTATATTTCTATAACTAAGCCTAATTTTTATCAGTATTCTGTCTTCATTTGGGTATTAGCAGGTAGAGATGTATTTGTAAACTTTAGATGGTCTTAAAGTTCATGAAAGTTAAATTTCCCAGTCTGAGTGAGACTCAGTCAACACATTCTTATGTACACATAGAGCTCAGACACATAAAACTTAGGAGTAGAAAAACAAATAGTATCACTGGTAGTTGTAAGAATTGAGTAATTATTGCTACAATACAATATGTTAGTGCATGCCCATGTTGTTTAAACATAATAAAAAATTGCTCAATATCTTCAGAAGATTTGTTTCCATATTGGAAAGCTAGTCAGGCAAACTGTTAAGATTATCTTGATATATATAAATATATATATGGCACACACATACACACACACATATATATACACACACACACAAGTATATATCTATAGGAATAGCACTTTAAAAATGTACACATGTAGAATATTTATAAGGGATATATTATATGTCTTTATATAAATAAAAGTATATAAATATATATGTGCTTCATGTCAAATAAGACAATGGATGTATAAAAAATAGCTATATGAAATTTCGATGATTAAAGCTATAATCACACATTCCCATTTAACAAAACTCAAATGAGATTTATTTTATTGTAGCTAATATGCCATTCCTGCCAACTACTTGAGACTCCTATATCTGAAAAGCTTAATGGCTAAACCTTTAGAGATTTAATATGCCACTATGTCTTGAGAAATGAGCAAGACATTCTTGATTAGTTTAAAAGTGAAGTGTGCATTTCTGTGAGACTATTTAGCAGGCTATGGCTTATGTGTGTAAAATGTCAGGCTTCTTAAGTTTGAGGTGAAGTCAGTGTCTTGAGATCAATTAACTTAAAATTTATTAAGAAGAGTAGAAATCTATCATTCAGCATATTTTGAAACACAAAAAGAATTCAGGGAGGCTGACAACACGTTCAATTCAATGTGCACTGTCAGAGAGACTGTCAAATGACTCTAAGATGTTTGATGCTTCATAGTTCCAATAGGTGTCTTTGCCAGCTTTGGTTATCACTAGTTTTACCACATTGTGACAATCTAGTGCTCTGATTGCCTTGAAGTTTAATGTACTTCTATTTTGAGGCATTTACTGAATTGTATTAAGAACTGTGGTGCTTGGGTTATAGAAGCAGTATCATTTTTCTTTATTCCATTAAAAAGGTCTCTCATCTTCTTCCTATATATTTTCCCTAGCTAGAAAAGAAAATATTGCTGTCACTTTCAGTGGGGTTTGCCTTTCATCTCACAGTGGCATTTCGGGTCTCTAAGTGGTATCCAATGTATTTGTATTCCAATGCCACTTCAGTGAAGTGTGCCTCTCTGTCAGCTGAATGCAAGCTTCAGGTGTTCAGTACTTGGAATCCATGCTATGAACAAATTGACAATATCAATTGTAGCCAGTTGTCTTGCAGGTAATTTCCACATACTTGCTGGAGAAGGGTTCTCAAAATTATTCAGCAGCACTATGTATAATCTTTTTTAAAGTAATCTGGGATTCCTTTCCTTGACTTTCTTAAACTATGATATTTTACTGTCAACTTCCTTTCATCATATTGAAGAGTGACTTTTATTTTACTTCCAAGAAAATAGTTTTAATATAATATTTGATTTTAGTCTTTTCAAATTCTTTTAATTTACTATTAAGATCAAACTTTAATCCCTGTAATTTCTAATTTTANTTTTTGGTTTTATTTTTCAGTATTACTTTGGCTATTCAGGGCCTTTGTGGTTCCATACAAATTTTAGGATAGTTTTTCTAGTCTTGAGAAGTATGCTGGTGCAATTTTGACTGGAATTGCAATGAATGTGTAGACAGCTTTGGGTAGTAATGACATCTTAACTATATTTATTCTTCCTATCCATGAGCATGGAATGTTTTTCCATTTCTTTGTGTCTTCTTCAATTTCCTTCATAAGTTTTCTATAGTTTTCATCATACAGATCTCTTGTATCCTTGGTTAGGTTTATTCCGAGGTATTTTATGGTTTTTTGTGCAATTGTGAATGGGAGCAGTTTCTTGATTTCTCTTTCTGTTGCTTCATTGTTGGTGTATAAAAATGCAACTGATTTCTGTACGTTGATTTTGTACCCTGCAACTTCGCTGAATTCTTGAATCAGTTCTAGTAGGCTTCTGGTGGAGTCTGTCGGGTTTTCGATGTAGAGTATCATGTCATCTGCGAAGAGTGAAAGTTTGACTTCTTCTTTGCCAATTCTGATGCCTTTGATTTCCCTTTGTTGTCTGATGGCTGATGCTAGGACTTCCAGCACTATGTTAAACAACAGTGGTGAGAGTGGACATCCCTGTCGTGTTCCAGAT
Source organism: Crocuta crocuta (assembly GCF_008692635.1). Classification (NCBI taxonomy): domain Eukaryota; kingdom Metazoa; phylum Chordata; class Mammalia; order Carnivora; family Hyaenidae; genus Crocuta; species Crocuta crocuta. The sequence continues at coordinate 246,722 of NW_027533010.1, read as the reverse complement.
CTCAGGGGGAAGGCTCTCAGTTTTTCCCCGTTGAGGATGATGTTAGCTGAAGGCTTCTCATAGATGAAGGCTTTGATGATGTTTAAGTAGGCTCCTTCTATCCTGACTTTCTCTAGAGTCTTTGTTAAGAAGGGATGCTGTATTTTGTCAAATGCTTTTTTGCATCTATTGACAGGATCACATGTTTTTTTATCTTTTCTTTTATTGATATGATGTATCACATTGATTGTTTTGCGAATGTTGAACCAGCCCTGTAACCCAGGAATGAATCCCACTTGATCTTGGTGGATGATTCTTTTGATATGCTGCTGGATTCGATTTGCAAGGATCTTGTTGAGGATTTTTGCATCCGTATTCATCAAGGATATTGGCCTGTAGTTCTCTTTTTTTGCTGGATCTCTGTCTGGCTTGGGAATCAGAGTGATGCTGGCTTCATAAAATGAGTCCGGGAGTTTTCCTTCGATTTCTATTTTTTGGAATAGCTTGAGAAGAATTGGGATTAATTCTGTTTTAAATGTCTGGTAGAATTCCCCAGGGAAGCCATCAGGTCCAGGGCTCTTATTTGTTGGGAGATTTTTGATCACTGATTCGATTTCTTCACTCGTTATGGGTCTGTTCAGGTTTTCTATTTCTTCCCGTGTGAATTTTGGTAGTGAGTGTGTGTTTAAGAATTTGTCCATTTCTTCTAAGTTGTCCAATTTGTTGGCATATAATTTTTCATAGTATTCCCTGATAATTGCTTGTATTTCTGAGGGGTTGGTTGTAATGAGTCCATTTTCATTCATAATTTTGTCTATTTGGGTGCTCTCTCTTTTCTTTTTGATTAGTCTGGCTAGAGGTTTGTCAATTTTGTTTACTTTTTCAAAAAACCAACTCTTGGTTTCATTGATCTGTTCAATTGTTTCTTTGGTCTCTATGTTGTTTATTTCTGCTCTAATTTTTACTATTTCTCTTCTTCTACTGGGTTTAGGGCGTTCTTGTTGCTCTGCCTCTAGTTCCTTTAGGTGAGCTGTTAGATTTTGGACTTGGGTTTTTCCTAATCTCTTGACATAGGCCTGGAGAGCAATGTACTTTCCTCTTAGGACTGCCTTTGCCGCATCCCATAGATTTTGAATCGTCGTGTTTGCATTTTCATTTGTTTCCATATATTTTTAAAACTTCTTCTCTAATTGCCTGATTGGCCCATTCATTCTTTGCAATTTCTAATTTTATAATTTTTAATTTTATAATGTCTTAAATCTGAGGGATAATTCAGAATTACAACATAGATAGCATAACACAGTATAACATAACAACATATTTTTCTGTTCTTTTTTTTAATTTTTCCCTTTTTATCGCTCACTTTTTTTATTTGAGAGAGAGAGAGAGTGCGAGAGCGAGCGAGTGAACAGGGGAGAAAGGTGGGGCGAGAGAGAGAGAATCTCAAGCAGGCTCCATGTCAGCACAGAGCCTGATATGGTGCTGTATCCTATGACCTTGGGATCATGACCTCAGCTGAAATCAATAGTCAGATGCTCAACCAACTGAGCTACCCAGGCGCCCCTTACTCGTTCACTTCTTTTTTAAAAATATTTTTAACATTTATTTATTTTTGAGAGACAGAGTGAGACAGAGTGTGAGTGGCGGAGGGTCAGAGAGAGAAGGAGATACAGAATCTGAAGCAGGCTCCAGGCTCTGAGCAAGCAGTCAGCACAGAACCTGACATAGAGCTCAAACCCATGAACCATGAGATCATGACCTGAGCCGAAGTTGGACACTTAACCGACTGAGCCACACAGGCTCCCCTACTCATTCATTTCTAAAAGGTTCAATAATTATAGAACATTATGTGATTGGTGTATCACATTTTAAAATATCCCCAAAAGTTAATGGTAGGTTCACTGTAAAAAATGGCCCCAATGTTCCACTCTGTCTCTGTGACGTTGCTTTGTAGCTCCTCTCGTCAGGGCTCAGAATCTTCCTCACTATCTCCTGAATCTGGGCTGGCCTTGTAACTTGCTTTATCAAGGAAATGCAGTGAAACTGACTGACAGTGTGCCAGTTCCAAGTTCAGGCTGTAAGAGCTCTTTTATACATCCACTCTTTCTTGGGACCCCTGCTTCTACCATGATGTCAAGGCTAGCTTTCTGGAGGATAAAATACAACTTGAGGCAGAACCAAATCATTCAATAGAATCACCTACATCATTGTGTTCATTTCCCACCCTCGGTGACCACAGATGAGTAAGCCCAGTTAAAATAATCTGAGCCCAGCTCAGCCAACTCATGGACTCATGATAAATAATTACGTATTGAATTTTGTGTCTAGACAGAATGCAGAATAAAACAACTCCTCACATTTGGTTAAAACACACCAAAGAGTCAGCTCAAGGAGGAAGCATGACTTTTAAAGATCATTGTGAAAGATAGGGGCATGTGAGTGGCTCAGTCAGTTAAGTGTCTGACTCTTGATTTTGGCTCAGGTCATGATCTCATGGTTTGTGAAATTGAGACCCCTGACAGCCTGGAGCCTGTTTGGTATTCTCTTTCTCTGTCTCTCTCTCTATGCCCCTCCCCTGCTCATGCTCTCTCAAAGAAAATATATAAACATTAAAAAAATTCTTGTGAAAGATAAAGTTAAATCTAGCCATGCTCATTGTCTCCAAAAAGACTTACTGAATTTCCTAAATCAATCTCTTATGCTCAGTCATCACTGAGGAGTTGCAAAATGCAACATGGAGAAACCAATATTTGAGCTGGGCTTTGAAGAGGGAAAAAGAATTTGTAATACAGAAAAGAAACAAAGTTGTTGTAATGGCTGAGTGAACCACATGAGCAAAGATGAAGTGAACTCAGCTGGAATAAAGTTGCATCCAGAGGCCAGGGGATGATGAGACTGAAAATTGGGTTGGGACTAAATTGTAAAAAGTTTTCTCAGGCAAGTTAAAAAATGTGAATCTAACCCTGTGGGCATTAAAGACACCAATGATAATTTTTGATAGAGAAATGACAATAACTCAGGAGATAGAGTGGAGAGTGGTTTAAATGAGGGTGAGATTAGATGGAGGGAAACCAGATAAGGTGGTTTATCCAAAATTGAAATGATGAAGGCTTCCAAGGCAGTATGTAGAAAGGATGGAAAGAAGAACTAAATTCAATGTTTTCAAAGTTAGAATTGAATGCTTTTTCAGAGTTAGCTGGTTAAAGTAGGTTAGGAGAAGGGAGGAACAGGGAAAGCAGAAAAGCCTCACATTTCCCCCAGTTTTCCAGATTAAGAGATGGGATGGATTGTGATACTTTCATTCAAATGGAAAATACTGGAATAGGAACATGCTGTAAGAGGAGAATAATAAATTTGGTTTTAACATATTAATTTTGAAGTAATTTCAGTTCATATAGGTTAACATGGGAATTGAAAATACAAGAAAAAGCTAAGTATAATAAACTTCCAGTTGCCCATCTCATCATTTTGATGGCAATTAAAGGCATAGGAGCCTGGGGATACCCAGGGATAAAGTTAGAGTAAGAAGAGTTCAAGTAAGAAAAGAAGAGAATCAAAGAATGCGATTCTGGGGATTAAAATATTTAAAGGACAAACAGCGACGGAGATTGTATTAAAACACTTAAAAGCAACTTTCAGATGTGGATAAAGTTTTTAAGAAAAAAATACCCTGGAAAATAATGGTGCAAATTCTTCAAGGGCAGAGTGGTCAGTAATGTCAAGGGATACATGAAAGATGAGTAAGATGAGGTTTGAAAGAGCAGCTCTATTGGCAATTAAGAAGTGACCACAGGAAGAACAGCTTCATCAGGCACTAAAATTCCCTGCTTGTTAAGAGTAGTTAATAGATAGATGAGAATTAAATAAGTTGATAAAGTAAATCTGTGCTACGTTGTCATAAATTTTGGTGAGGAATTAAAGGAGAGAATTAGGGCTTGAAAGAAAGGTAGGTAAAGGATGAGGTTATTTGAGCTTCCTTATAAACCAGCAGAAGTGATACCTGGAGAAAAGACTAACTGGGTTTCAAAGAGCTAGGAGGGAATTGTTTCTAGGGTGTAGGTGAATCACTTTTGAAAATGAGAGAGGGCACCTCAGCCTGGCCAGAGGGGAAGAATGGACAATAGGAATGTTTATTAGAAGAAATGCAAAGTCATGGGATATTTCGCCTGATAATCTTGGGGTTTTCTGTTAAATCAGAGTCTGTTGCGTGTGAATGTATTGAACAGAATAAAAGTTTTGTTGTAGACATTATGGGAATTCACAAGGAAGTTGAAAGGAAAAAAAAAGTATAATCCCAAACATTCTGAGGGCTCAGTAGAGATTGAAAAACTTTAAGGTTATGGTCATAAAAATGTGCATTGATTTGTGTGAAGTTGCGTGAAGTCCAAGGGTAGCAGCGGAGGAAGTAGATGATTGGATTCATTTGTTTGAGTGAGAGAGCGGGGGGGGGGG
>NW_027533010.1:196534-242252 GCF_008692635.1 Crocuta crocuta | reverse complement strand
GGGGGGGGGGGGGGGGGGGGGAGAGGGAAGACTATGTAAAAGCATTCAAAGTCATAATGATACTGTTTTGAAGAAAGATTGTAGTCAGGATAGGAACCTGGAGAGAAGCCAGAATGCAATTTACATTTACAAGAAGGACTGAAAATGCAACGTAAACCCTCTTTGATTCAATTCTACTGTGTTTACAAAATAACCTCTACTGTGGCTTTTTCATATATAAAAGTTAGATTTTAACTGACTTATGTCTGTTCTCCTTAAAATGCTAACTATAGTTTCTCTAGTTTGAATATATTATTACCACAGCTTTTTTAGGGAACATTTACAATTATAACCTACCCAAAACATGATTTCCTCTTTAATAAGACACTATTTTATTTACCTTTCCCAGCTAAGCTAAATGTCAGGCATAGTTCAAGAAAATAAATCTGTAATTCTCAATAGACACAAATGCTTTTTATTAATGCCAGCTCTTACTCCATTAAAATCAAATGGGATTGACATTGTGTACATATTTCAGATAAACTAATTTTGTTTGTTGATATGAAATACATAAGGAGAGTAATTAAAGCATTTGTTGCCCTTTTCTCCTGATTCCATATGCATGGACTTAGAAGATAATAATTAAGATGAATCTGCTCAACTCAAACACAGACAACATAAAAATACAAAGGTAGATAGACAGGTGGGGAATATATTGAAAAGCAGATGGTCATATCACTTCAGAAAAAAAAAAAACTTGCTTGTTCTAATTAACAGTGAACACCATTCTTTAAACTTGCACCTTGGATCAAAGATAACAGTATAAGCACTAAACCATAGTATTGTAACATGTAGTCTTAAAACCAAAAACAAATACAGAGTCTATTTCAAGATTTTTACTACAGATCTTGAACAATTCTAAAGACTATTGATTTGAGTAGCTTTTAAGTGAATAGAAGGAAACTAATACAATTTTATAATTAATACATTTATAAAGAAATATAGTGGTCATTTCACCTTCCTTGTTCAAGACTGAGGTCTAGGGGAGAATACTCTTTTTTTGAATCTTTATTTAATTATTTACTTTGAGAGACAGAGAGACAGAGAGAGAGAGAGAGAGACAGAGACAGAGAATCTCAAGCAGGATCCATGCTGTCAGTGCAGGGCCTGACGTGGGGCTGGATCTCATGTACCTTGAGATCATGACCTGAGCCAAAATCAGGAGTCAGACACTCAAATGACTGAGACCCCCAGGTGCTCCAGAGGAGAATATTTTATTTTTTAAGTGACTGAAGTAATCAGGTAGAACTGAAGAAGAGGGTCTGAAGTATAAGGTCGATCCCAGAGACTGGCCAAATGTATGAGGAAAAGGACAAATGTTGAAGGTAACCCCAAGAAAAATTTAGGTTTATCCCGGGTTAGATTAGTTTCAAAGAAGAGTCAGGTGAAGAACCGCTGGAGTTTAACTGTTAGGACCATCACATCTTGTATTTGATGGGTTATTTCAAGGTAGGAAGCAGAAACCATTGCTATATTTCCTGGTGAAATGCATCAAGATTGGTTCAGAAACTAGACAAAGGTAGAAAGTAGATACAGAAAGCATAGGCACCATAACATGGAGAGGAAAACCTGAGGTCAAAGAAATGAATCTGGTTTACATGCATATTTTTTAAAATGGAGACATTAATGCTTGCTTGACTTTGTACTGGACCTATGCATGAGTTTCAAACTACAGTTCAACAGAACATAAGAGGCCAATATAGATAATACTATCTTTAAAAATACGTTTTTAATGTTTTATTTATTGCTGAGAAAGAGAGAGAGAGAGAGAGACTGCATGAGCAGGGGAGGGTCAGAGAGAGAGGGAGATACAGAATCTGAAATAGGCTCCAGGTTCTGAGCTTGCAGTCAGCACAGAGCCCGATGCGGGGTTCAAACCCATGAACTGTGAGATCATGATCTGAGCAGAAGTCAGACGCTTAACCAGCTGAGCCACCCAGGTGCCCCTAGATCTTTTTTTTTTTTTATGTACATGTTAGTCTGAAAGTATTTCTTTTCTTTTTTATTTTTTTACAAATAGTTTATTGTCAAGTTGTCAAGTGTCATATATATAACACCCAGTGCTCATCCCCACAAGTGCCCTCCTCCATGCCCATCTCCCCCCTCTCCTCCCACACCCATGAGTCCTCAGTTTGTTCTCAGCATTCAAGAGTCTCTCATGGTTTGCCTCTCTCCCTTTCCCCCATTTCCCCCCTTTTTCTCCCCCATGGTCCTCCATTAAGTTCCTCCCAATCCTCCTATACGTGCAAACATATGATATTTGTCCTTCTCTGCCTGACTTATTTCACTCAGCATAACACCCTCAAGGTCCATCCATGTTGCTACACATGGCCAGATTTCATTGTTTCTCATTGCCATGTAGTATTCCATGGTATAGATAAACCACATCTTCTTTATCCATTCGTCTGTTGATGGACACTTAGGCTCTTTCCATGTTTTAGCTATCGTTGAGAGTGCGGCTGTGAACACTGGAGTACATGTGTCGGTGCCCCTAGATCATAATATCTTAATATAGAAGTGTCCTTACTTCTGTTGTTTGCCATTGGGCAATAAAGCTCCCTAACAAAGCCTGGCAATGACTGTTAATGAAGTGACAGTTTGGCCACATATAACTATCCCACATTTATTTTTCATAAGCAAAGGCCAGTATATCCAGGAGCAGAGGAGGAGAAACCACACTGCAGTTTTCCAGAATAAAGATTGTGTCTGTGTCTAATATTTGTGGTCTTTCAGCATCATGTAGTATCTAGAACATAGTAAATGATCAAATAAATGAAATGAGAAATATAGCTTGTTTATACTTTTATTTTCACTTAAATATGATTTAAATTATATATTAATAATGAAAAAATATTTAACAAAGTTTCACTATGTTTAGGAAGCATGAAATAACATCCCTGAAAATTTCACTGATAAGCAATGAGACCATAATGACAGAAAACATTTTAGTTCGAAGAAATTAAATATCAGCATTGAAAATATAAGTAGATGAATGTTAATAGCCTTTTAAGCAAACAGACATTAACACATATTTAAACATTTTTTTAACATTTTATTTATTTCTGAGAGAGAGAGAGAGAGGCAGTGCGAGCAGGGGAGGGTCAGAGAGAGAGGGAGACACAGAATCTGAAACAGGCTCCAGGCTGTGAAGTAGCTGTCAGCACAGAGCCTGATGCAGGGCTCAAACCCACAAACCGTGAGACCATGACCTGAGCCGAAGTCGGCCGCCCAACTGACTGAGCCACCCAGGTGCCCCTAAAACATAATTTTATACGAAGCCAATATAATTCCAAAGTGATAAAGAGGTAGACTCTGGAATCAGAAAGACTTGGATTTGATTCCCACACTACCACCTTACTGGCTTTGATTGTCAGGACTGGGCTTTGATTTTCCTCTACTGACAAGCTAAATTAGCCTGTAGGTATTTTATGAATTATAACATAGATTTGTGGTTCAGACACAATGGCCTTTATTACTCACAACACAAAAAGGGGCAAGAAGGTCAGCATGCTTTGAATTGGATCTGCTTGCCCTCAAGTCCATGGAGGCAACATGATCAACCCAGAAAGATACTACGTAACAACAGGTTTGCATCAGAGCTGAGGATAACTGAGTTTGGGGAATCCATTGTTTTCATTGCAATCAGTAAGCAAGCCTGCTAATTGTCCAAGGGAGAGAAGAGACAATACCTTGTTTCTTAACCTGAGAAACAAACCTACAAAATAGTCTAGTGGTCAGGGACTTGGACTCTGGCACATCCAGCAAGATTTGTAAGAGTGCAGAAGATCCAAAGGGTGCCAGAGTACTGTTTTTCCATAACACTATGTTATACAAATTATTTCCATTCACTTATTAATTTATGTATTCATCCTGTCTTCTTCTTAATGTGTTTCATTTTTAATGTGCATCTCTCTCGCTAGAAGAGAAGCTCTAAGAAAGCAGATTTTGTTTTATTCATTACTGTATCTCTAGAAGTATGCTTTTCTATATTTGTTTTGCAAAATATTTGTAGTTTAATTTAAATATTTATTAGTTTACTAAAAGATAGGTGCTTTTCTGAGTACCAGAGTTAGAGCAATTAACAAGAAGAAAATAGTCCCTACTCTAACTCTCACAGTCCACATGAGTAAAAGATAGACCATAATCATGGCTACGCATGAAGTTTTTGAGAGGATGTAATAGATAATACAAGAGGAATATTTAGTAAAATTGCTATTACATAGTGTTCATGAATTTTAGTAATGATTAAAATATAATGCCCCTACTGCTTGTATTTTACACATTATAGTTTGAAAAAGTACTAAAATATTTAAATTTTTAATTAAAAATTTTAAATGTTCATCTATTTTTGAGAGAGAGAGAGAGAGAGACAGACAGACAGACTGCAAGCAGGGGAGGAACAGAGGGAGAGGGAGACACAGAATCTGAAGCAGGCTCTAGGCTCTGAGCTGTCAGCGCAGAGCCCGATGCAGCACAGAGGCTCTCACAATCCCTGAGATCTGACTGAGCCACCCAGGGACACCTAAATTAAAAAATTTTTAAAGTATGCAAATACACAGACCTGTCTAGAAAATAAGGCAATGCAAGATTAACTGATATAAATAGCTCATTACTTTTTAAATGAATACTGTTAAATAAAGAAAAAAGTTAGCAAATACAACTAATACACCATCCTATGCCTTTCTCTCCTTCTTCTGAGTTAATGACAAAATTTCCATTCATATTCTTAGACAATCTGGGTTTTATTTTATTTTATTATATTTATCGCAGATGTAGTGTTTTGCAAATTACAAAAGTTAAATCAAAAAGCCTTTCCTTTAAGATACCTGTGAGATCCTTTTCGTCCTTCCCAAATTACCTCAATGGTACATTTGTAAGAAATGAGAGTAGTAGGATTACTTCACCAAATCCTATGCTCTATGCTTTTAATATCTTTTGCTTACACATATAAGGAGTTCCCCAATATACTCCTCTTGAATTCAGAAATGATTATGAATACTATGACTTTAAGACCTTGACCTTTTAAGAATATTTTATTTGGAATATTTTTCTTCTTATCACTAGTTCATACTTTAGGGACTTATTAAAATGTTCTTGCTAATTTCACTTGCAAACTATATTGCTATTACTGGTATTTACTGCACTTAACCTTCACCTTTACGAAAGTAACATTAAGGTGTTATTTGCATAAGTTAAAATCATTACATGTGAATGCTGCCCTGACTATATTTTTAAAATGACTTTTCCATAAATTATATTAGAGAAACATTATTGAGGAAAAGGCATTTTGAAAGGTGATTGAAGAATTTTTTTTTCATAAGATAAACTGATTTTGATTTTCACTTTAGAGATGGATCTTTGGCCAACGTAAATTTTTTCACTCATTGGGGTTCTTTACATCATATTCCCACTACAGTGGCTACTTGCTTACTTCAACAAAAGAAGCATATGAAATCTCAAGAAACTAATTCTTACAGAGAATTGGAAAATAAATGTTAATACATGTAATTTTTCTGTTTTCAACAATTAGATAGTCCCATGATCGCTTATGAAAAATAAAATACAATGTACTTGAAAAAAATCTTGTTTTTAATGTTTATTTTAGACAGAGAGAGAGAGAGAGAGAATGAGCGCAGGGAAGGAGCAGAGAGAAAGGGAGACAAAGAATCGGAATCAGGCTCTAGACTCTGAGCTGTCAGCACAGAACCGGATGCACAGGGCTCAAACTCATGAACCATGAGATGATGACCTGAGCCAAAGTCTAATGTTCAGCTGACCCAGCCACCCAGGTGCCCCAGAAACAAATCTTAACTCTACTAACACATATAATTTGAACTATAGTTTTCACTTAATGTTTAGATCTTGTTACATAAACTTGATACAAAATTCTGTAAAACACAATATTTCTAATGGGCTTTGAGATAAAAAAAATTGATCAATAGCCTTTTTGCATGGTTTTGGCACTTTATTCATAATCATACCAAAAGAAACATTAAACACAGTACCAGAGAAACACATTTTTAACATAAAAAGTAGTTCTCATCCAAATATTGTTGCAGAAAACTACACCTAAGCATTTTTCAGCTCAGAACTAGGCAATGTTTGTTCCTCAAGGTTTGAGAGATTACTCTTAACAACCCGGAAACTAAGGTGCTGACTGGAGTTGGGTGTCCTTTAGGGTCTTCTGGGGGTTTGTCAAACTCAAAGTTAAGGGCACAGTCTTCCACAGATTGCCCTCACTACAGATACCAACCATAGGTTTGAGTATCCCCTGGGGCATTCTTATTTCTGATAAGCTAGCTACAAATTTGGATGTTCCCATGACTAACCTCAGGTTCAGCAATTCACTGGAATTACCTATAGAAGTCAGGGAAGCACAATACTTATGATTATAGTTTTATAGCAAAAGGGTACAAATCAGAAGAAAGAAAGGGAGAAACACAGAGGGCGAGGTCAGGTAGAATTCCAAATGCAAAGCTTCTGTTGTCTTCAGAGACACAGTAAGTCTCCTGGTAGCAGTGTATTACAGTACTCAAGCAGTATTGCAAACAAGAGAGGAGTCCAGAGTTTTTCCTGGGGTTCCATTGTGTAGGCATGATTGATTCAATCATTGTCTGTAAGGAGACTCAATATCTAGTTTTCCCTCCCTGGATGTCAGGCTTCAGGCTGAAATTATGTGGCTCAAAACACCAAAGCTCTAATCTTATAGGTGGTCTTCCTAGTCTTGTTGTTCTGGGTCCTGAGTCACCTTGACTGCTTAATCTAGGAGACAATCATGACGCGCCTCATTAGCATAAACAACAGGTAGAGTCTGGTGGGGAGGGGGCACTATGAATACCAAAGACACTCATCACTAGAAAGATTCCAAGAGTCTAGAGTTTACATTCCAGGAACCAGAAACAACAGCCAGCCAAATTCCTTATTACACAGGATCTTTCCTTCAAACATCTAATTATAAATTCCAAATCATGATACCATTAAAAATATGAAAATGATTAAAATCATAGTAGCAAGTTAATTTCTGTACTAGAAACCCAGAGCCCTCAGCCCATGCATGGTCTTCTTAAGCACTCACAGGGAAAGACCTTGAACAGGTGAGAGCCACAGAAACTTCAGTGAGTCCAGGAGGGAGTAAAGGAACCAGGGAAACAAAAAAAAATGAGAAAAAAAAGTGAACAAGATGATGATAATGTCAAAGTAAAAGTAAATCAAAGCCCGAAAAGTTGACCAATTTCTAGCAATAGGAAGGAAACTACTGGTCCATAGGTCACTATATATTTTACCAAGCCTCTCTTGGTAGTCCAAGAATCTTTTTCACTGTGTCTTAAATGTGACCCAGAGTTAAATAATCAATCTTCTAATTTATGTGGATCTGATTTGGGATGACACATTATCAGGTAAGAGTTTTGTAAGTTTACTTTGAGTGCAGTGGTTTAAATTGCAAAACTCATACTCTTCATAATGGATTGTTTGTTCTTATTCTGGGTGCCTGCACACCATTGTCCCTGGGCCTATTCTGGGTGCCTATACACCTGTGAACAGTGGTCTCTTAGACATGTATAATTAAATATTGCTACCAAAGAAAGGGAATGTATTGATTTGAGATAAGAATTTCTCAAACTGCTTTTAAAAAATGTTTTCCTCAGTGCTCCATATTAGTTTGGTAGCATATCTTAGCTCTGTAGAGGATAAAGTTCTTATAAAAGCCTTTGAATTACCTGAACCTTACCTAGATTTACCTGATATTCCAAAGCTATTATGTGTGTCATATGGAGAATGAAAACTAAGGAACTTAAATGATATGAAAATAAAAGGGCACAATGTCCTTGGCTGTTTTTGTTTGTTTGCTTGCTTTTAAGTAGAGAAAACATTACCTATGGGAAAAAAGTTAAAAATCTCACACTATCTTGGGCCTGGGTGGGAGTAAAAGAAGGGTATATAGTGGGATAAAGTATGGATTTTTGCCAGTGTTCTTCCTCTCCACTGAGGGAAGAATAAGAAGCAATGAGCCCAAGTTGCTGCAAGAGAGATTTAGCTGGGATATAAATAAGAAATTCTTGACAAGAGACACATTTCTAAATATGCAAACAGGTTACAGAGAGAGGTTCAGTCTCAATGTGAGATAAAATCTCATGTCTGAGATCACAAAAATGTAATCTGCTTGTGCATCAATGCAAACTGGAAGAAAATTTCATTTCAATGGCCTTCTAACTCAATAATTCTATCATTCCATGTCTAAGCAAAGGTGCAATGATTTGTTTTCATGAATGTTTAGAAAGATTATGCTTTTAAAAATCATTGATTCATGCTATTAATATCTAATGTAACCGGAATGTTTTATAATTTATCTAGTTTTTATCAATGTTTATGTCTGCATTAGGGCATTTGATCAATCAAGGTACAAGCAAAGTTTTATTAATTAAGCCAGATAGTATCCCATTCAAAACATCTTCATTCCAAGATTCATAATAGCTATTCTAGTAAAAGAAGCCAGGCAGCCAAAAAGAGTATATACTATGAAGGGGAGGAAAATTTTTCCTTTCCTCCATTCTAAGTTCTTTGGTTCGGCTAATAAATTGATGTAAGATGTACCAGAGAAAAAATTAATTCAATACATAAACCCCATTTAAAAATATGAGACTCTAAGATGCTCAGGCAATTGAGGCTTATATACCAATTTGAGCTAAAGAGAAGCAGGGAGGGGTCTGAGACTTCCAAGGGAAAGAAGACAATTCACAGGATGATGAGAAAAGCAAATGTTTGGTAAACAGATGTTTGCCCTGACATACAGATAAGTCCTTCTGATATAAAAAGTTATCTCTGGTAATAGCTGTCTTCCTGGTATAGGCCCCCTATCTAAATTCTTTTCGGCAGTTAAGGAAGAAGTAAATAGCTTTTCCTGAGTCGGCTGGGTCTTAATTGCCTTTAGCTCAAAACAACCCACATGCCAAAGTAGCACACATTTTCTCCCCCTCAACTGTATGATTCCATTTCTGTAACACTCTAGAAAAGCGCAAAATAATCTATGCTGACAGAAAATAAATCAGTGGTTGCCTGAGTATGGGAGAGAAAATATAGGAGTATTAACGCCATTTTGAAGGCCTCGTTCTCTTTTGCCTTGAGTTGTTTAAAAATAAGATAATCTATATGTATGAAACTGACTTACAACACAAAGCAAACTGTGTTAACATTCCTGCACATAACTTTCAAACACAATCTAAAACTTTCACTGTAACCAAGATAATAATCAATATCATTTAAGGCTCTACAGGGAACTTAAAGAATGCAAATAATGCCAACCCCAAAACATGTGACAAACAACTGACTGAAACTGGGGAACTTGCTCAAGACAGATAACTCCACTGGAGATTACAAGTTCCTCTGAAGGGTTATAATTAACTTCGATTTTTATGTACTTAACCTTTGAGCCTTATTTCCCCTTTAAAATCCCTTGCCTGCACCAAGGTGGTAAGATGGTTATTTAGGAATTTACCCTTCCTTCTTCTCATTGAACTGGATTGTTTGAATAAAGTTGTATTCCTTGCTTCAACAACTTGCTTCTAAACGTATCGAATGGTGGAGCAGATAGAACTTGGATTTGGTAACAAGAAATGGTGGGGGTTGGGATGGAGGGATGACAAGGAGCATTAGGAAACTTTGAGAGTAATTGATATGTTTATGATCTTAATTGTGATAATTCAAGTCAAAACTTATGATCATGAACTTTGAAGATGTGTAGCTTATTGTATGTTAATTATACCTTGAAGCTATTTTTATTTTTTATTTTATTTTATTTTTTCTAAGTATAAGTTAATGTTTATTTACTTTATAAAACTTTTTTTAATGTTTATTTAGTTTTGAGAGAGAGAGAGAGAGAGAGATTGACATTGAGTGTGAGCAAGGGAGACACAGAATCCGAATCAGGCTCCAGGCTGCAAGCTCTCGGCACAGAGCCCACCACGGGGCTCCATCTCATGAGCTGTGAGATCATGACCTGAGCCAAAGTCAGCTGCCCAACTGCCCAAGCCCAACCGACTGAGCCACCCAGGCACCCCACTGTTTGTTTTTGACAGAGAGATAGAAAGACAGGGCGTGAGTGGGGGAACGGCAGGGAGAGAGAGAGGGAGACACAGAATCTGAAGCAGTCTCTAGGCTCTGAACTGTCAGCACAGAGCCTGATGTTGGGCTCCAACCCATGAGCTATGAGATCATGACCTCGGCTGAAGTTGGACACTTAACAGACTGAGCCACCCAGGCACCCCACCTTGAAGCTATTTTTATTTTTATTTATTTTTCATTTTAAAAATATTTTTATTTATTTTTGAGAGAGAGAGACAGAGTGCTAGCAGGGGAGGGGCAGAGAGAGAGGGAGACACAGAATCCAAAGCAGGCTCCAGGCTTTGAGCTGTTCTCACAGAGCCAGACGCAAAGCTCGAACCCACAGACTGTGAGCTGCAGTCGGGTGCTTTACTCACTGAGCCACCCAGGTGCCCTGAAGCTATTTTTAGAAACTCAGTGAATGATGTAAAGTCAGTGCATTTCGCTGTATGCAAATTATACCTCAATAAATATATTTTTCAAAAAAAAATCTTATCCCTTTAATCACATACTGCTCTTTTTTCTTCTCCTAGCCAATATGGTACTGTGATTTTTTTGTAGCTCATCCGCATTCCTTTCTAACTACAGTTAGAGTACTCTTGTTAAACTAGTACATTTTCACTTACTTCCCACTTTAACTTTTTTATAATTACTGTATTCTTTTTATAATCTCCTCTCTCACCTCACTCTTTAATTGAAATGTAACAATTACCTTCCTACTCTCCACAACTACCATTTGTAGCAAATATTTTCCAAGATTTTATCTCTATTTAGACTAGTTATTTTTGTAACTAGAGTTACTTGCTTTTTTACCTTTTTAAAATATTTATTTTATTTTTGAGAGATAGAGAGTGCAAGCAGGGGAGGGGCAAATGGGGGGGACAGAGGATTCCAAGTGGGCTCTGTGCTGACAGCATCTAACTGGAGCTCAGTGCGGGGCTTGAACTCATGAGCCAGGAGATCCTGACCCGGGCTGAAGTCAGATGCTCAACTGACTAAGGCACGCAGGTGCCCCCTTTTTTACTTTTTAAAAAATCTTGCACAATTCATCTTAAAAATCATTTCTATTAATCTACCTTTGAAGAACTGTAATTGAGGAGGTGGTCACTAGTTGGCTCTCTTTTGGATAATTTTATACATTCATATCTCTGATATGCTCAGTCTGTAAAAGAGATGTTGAAAAGTACTAAAGGTTAGAGGTAGCTCAGTTATAATTTCTCAAGGGAGAAATTCATCTGTTAACTTTAAAATACTATGTCAAATACGGGTCCATGTAACCAATTAAAAAATTTTTAATATTTATTTATTTTTGAGACAGAGAACACGAGCAGGGGAAGGGTGAAGAGAGAGGGAGACACAGAATGTGAAGCAGGTCCCAGGCTCTGAGCTGTCAGCACATAGCCTGATGCAGGCTCGAACCCAGGAAGTGTGAGATCATGACCTGAGCCAAAGTCTGATGCTTAATGGACTGATCCACCCAGGTGCCCCAAAAGCAAATGTTTTTAATTGACATAATGAAACTTAGTAAACTAAATTTGTAAACTAAAAATGACAAATATAAGGAAATTATAATAATATGTCAGTGATAAAATGTCACTGAGCTATATCATTTTATGTCTAATACATGTAATTTTATACCTACTATGGGCAGAGTACAGTGCTAAGTGTTTTACTTGCATATTGTATTTATGCAATTGTAACAGGTAGACATTATCTCCACTTTGTAAATGATGAAAATAAAATTTTACAGTAGTTTAAATATTAAGTTGCCCAAGAACTCAAGACTAATAAATAGCATTCAAACCCATGTCTCTTCTCTTCTAAAATGTTTTCATGAATTGTGTGTGTGTGTGTGTGTGTGTGCGCGCGCGCGCGCGCGCGCATGCATGCATGCATTTTCTAGAGGGACATGGTGCTGAAGATTTTTGCTTTGATTTTTAAAATTAGTGTTCAAATCCTAAAGTTAAAATTAAAGATCTTAGGGGCACCTAGATGGCTTAAGTTTGCTGAGTGTCCAACTCAGGTTTCGGCTTTGGTCAGATCTCCTGGTTCGTGGGTTCCAGCCCCGCTTTGGGCTCTGCACTGACAGCGAACACCCTGCTTGCGTTTTTCTCTCTCTCTCCCTTTCTCTCTACCCATCTCCTGCTCTCGCTCTCTCTCTCCCTCTCTCTCTCTCAAAATAAATAAAAAACTAAAAAAAAGAAAAATCTTTTTATGCAATTTACAATCTTACTATTTTTGTAAATCTGTCAAATATAAATAAGCATGTTTAAGGTAATTTGAAAAAGTTTGGTTCTGCTCATAAACTAGACGTCTTCAAACAAATTTTATAATTTTAATATATTTGATTTTTCTGATTCTTTGTCTGAAACAAAACCTTCATGAGGTTTTAAATGCCTCCTGTAAATCAAATAGGTTAAACTTACTAATTTAGTGAAACTTGAGTTGTCGTAAATGTTATAATATTGTAGGTTACTTTGGTAGGTTTTTAATTCTAGGTTTGTAATTCTAAATTAGTTGCTCAATTTCAGAAATTTAAATTGAAATGTATGGCTTCTCCTCTAAATAATTTTTCTTAAATATTATAAAGCAAAAATTCCTAAATATATCGAATTTCTTCTTAAAAATATAATTACTGTAGCTTTGATTCTAAACCTTTCTATTTTTGATTCGAAGTCTTCTCAGAGTTGAAAATTGCTGACTCACTAAGAAGGCAGTTATAATTCTTTAAACATTTTTGTCTGTTTCTCAATAAAATGTTGGAGAAAAATATGTTATCAGGAGGCAATGCCTTGTACTGTAGAAAACCATAGTCATTTAATTAAGACTAATTACTCTCTTTCAGGTGTTGATAATTTTTTTTTCTGAAACATGCAGAGAATATTTATTTATCACAGATGTTGATACTTATATTTACTTGTAAAGCAGAATTACAGAGAGGTGTGGACAAGGTATTTGCATGGTTTAAAGGTCTAGCAGAGCATCTAAGTACCCAGAAGATTGTTCCAATAAGGACTTGTCATACTTCTGAAATGCCAACTTTTGGTGCAATATATTGTCAATTAATCACTTTAAAAACATAGATGTTTTTAAAAAGTTGTCGTTACACTCCCTTTTTGCCAATTAAGGGTTTAATTCCTTATGTTGTGTTGTTGTTGGTTTCTTAGTTATTTTTAGAGGTAAGGAAGTGGAGCACCATCCCCCGCCCCCAACAACAGCATAGTGTTCTTACTTGGAGTTCCTCCACCGGGCATTTCCAGCTCACAAAGCATGGTGGGACACAGCCAGGAGAGCGTGGCAGGAACCGTAGCTGGCCTCGAGGGTTATAATATTACATCACTGTGCTCCTTGCCATGGAGGTCCTCCTCACAACCCTCCCCATTAAAACTATTGACATGCAGGATCTTCATCTGGTTCACAATGGTGCTTTTACCAGATTCTCCAGCACCTTCAGGAGCTCCTTGGTTTGGCCCTCCAGCATGTCAGTGGAAAAGTGAAGAGAGAAAAGAGAATCTGGGGTGGGGGGGTGTTTGGCCATCTTGGGGCCTGGTGGTAGCACTACGCACCCTGCCCTGTCCCATCCCTGCCCCAGTGCTTCTTTATAATCTTCCCTAATATGTCAAATGCGTGAGTAGAAATGTAATTATTTTCAAACCACAAAGAAAATTACCAATCTAACTATACATAAGTAGTAATATATATTCTCAAGTTTCTATCTTCTGGTCCATCTGTCAAAATTTTAAGGCACTTTGACACATCTAGAAAATTGAAATTTTGGCATGAATATGTAAATCTCTGTTCAAAGCCAGTGGAGAAACCCTAACTGTATGGAGTTATTTTTATCCTGGTTATGCCTAATTTTAGCTCCATAAACATAAAGGTGTCTCTAAGTGAAAATGTGACAAGGCACTTGGTTCATCTTGGAAAACCTTTTTTAATAGTTTGAATTTGAAGAAGGTGTAACATGCTAATAACCAGGGAGAAAATCACTTCACTTTGTAATTCAGGTTATTTCTTTCCTTTTCTTTTCCCTTTTCCTTTCCTTTCCTTTCCTTTCCTTTCCTTTCCTTGCCTTTCCTTTCCTTTCCTTTCCTCTCCTCTCCTCTCCTCTCCTCTCCTCTCCTCTCCTCTCTTCTCCTCCCCTCCCCTTTCCTCCCCTCCCCTTCCCTCCCCTCCCTTCCCTCTTTCTCTTCCTTCCTTCCTTCCTTCCTTCCTTCTTTTCTCTCTTTCTTTCTTTTATCTATTTATTTTGTAAGAGAGAGAGAGCAGAGGAGGGACATAGAGAGAGGGAGAGAGAGAATCCCAAGCAGGATCTGCACTGACAGAGCCCCCACACAGGGCTGGATCTCACAAACTCTGAGATCATAACCTGACCTGAAATCAAGAGTCGGCCACTTAACTGACTGAGCCACCCAGGCACCCCTCAGGTAATTTCTAACTCTTTGCTTTCAATAAAATTTTAGGATGCCTTAGTTGATTTGCTAGTTAGCAGAGTGTTAAAAGTAAAATTTGATGATAGATCACTAATCTAATATTCTGAGTGACTTTGTTGTAACAGAACTTCTTTCATTCTCATCTACGTATTTATGCAAATAAGATTTCTCAGAGTTTATAGCTAAGAATATAAACCCTATGTTATTTTATTAATAAGTAGAATTTGTCTATGAATATATACATTAATTAAAAAATAAACAGCCTCATTCATGTAATTAAGAGCTATGTTTTCAAAAATTAGCTTTGTCATTATAATTAAATTGAAAATTTATAATCATATTGTATCTTTTTAGTTAGACATTTACTATTAAAATTATAACAACAATTCAAGTTAGAGGACATTTTTTTTCTTTTATAGTTTATTGTCAAGTTGGTTTCCATATAAAACCCAGTGCTCATCCCAACAAGTGCCCTCCTCCATGCCCATTACCCTCCTTCCCCTCGCCCCCACTCCCATCAGCCCTCAGTTTGTTCTCAGGATTCAAGAGTCTCTCATGGTTTGCCTCCCTCCCTCTCCCCAACTATTTTTCCCCTTCTCCTCTCCCATGGTCCTCCGTTAAGTTTCTCCTGTTCTACTTATAAGTGAAAACATATGGTATCTGTCCTTCTCTGCCTGAGTTATTATTTCACTCAGCATAACACCCTCAAGTTCCATCCACCTTGCTACACATGGCCAGATTTCATTCTTTCTCATTGCCATGTAGTATTCCATTGTATAGATAAACCACATCTTCTTGATCCATTCATCAGTTGATGGACACTTAACACTTTTTCCATGTTTTGGCTATTGTGGAGAGTGCTGCTATGAACATTGGGGTACATGTGCTCCTATGCATCAGCACCCCTGTATCCCCTGGGTAAATTCCTAGCAGTGCTATTGCTGGGTCATAGGGGAGTTCTATTGTTAATTTTTTGAGGAACCTCCACACTGTTTTCCAGGGGGGCTGCTCCAGTTTACATTCCCACCAACAGTGTAGGAGGGTGCTTGTTTCTCCACATCCTTGCCAGCAGCTATAGTCTCCTGATTTGTTCATTTTAGCCACTCTGACAGGCATGAGGTGGTATCTCAGTGTGGTTTTGATTTGTTCCCTGATGAGGAGGGATGCTGAGCATTGTTTCATGTGTCTGTTGGCCATCTGGATGTCCTGTTTGGAGAAGTGTCTGTTCATGTATTCTGCCCATTTCTTCACTGGATTGTTTGTTTTTCAGGTGTGGAGTTTGGTGAATTCCTTATAGATATTGGATACTAGCCCTTTATCTGATGTGTCCTTTGCAACACTCTTTTCCCATCCCATTGATTGCCTATTAGTTTTGTTGATTGTTTCCTTTGCTGTCAGAAGCTTTTNACGCTTAACCGACTAAGCCACCCGGGCGCCCCCAGAAGCTTTTTATCTTGATGAGGTCCCAGTAGTTCATTTTTGCTCTTGATTCCCCTGACTTTGGCAAAGTGTCAGGTAAGAAATTGCTGTGGTGGATGTCAAGGAGGTTGTTTCCTGCTTTCTCCTCTAGGGTTTTGATGGTTTCCTGTCTCACATTCAGGTCCTTTATCTATTTTGAGTCTATGTTTGTGTATGGTGTGAGAAAGTGATCTAGTTTCATTCTCCTGCATGTTGCTGTCCAGTTCTCCCAGCACCATGTGTTAAAGAGGCTGTCTTTTTTCCATTGGATACTCTTTTCCTGCTTTGTCAAAGATTAGTTGGCCATATATTTGTGGGTGCAATTCTGAGATCTCTTCTATTCCATTGGTCTATGCGTCTGTTTTTGTGCTAATACCATACTGTCTTGATGATGACAGCTTTGTAGTAGAGGCTAAAGGGTAGAGGACGTTTTTAAACACTTGGATTGTCACTGTACTTAGAAATGATAGGTTTAAATTTCTGTTTTGCTGCAAAGAAATATAATAGAGTTAATAATAATAAATTTTGAGGCATAAAATAAATTACATTAAATTATAATTCTGCTGGGTAAGTGAAATGGAAATACAAAATCAAGGAGCAAAATAATTAATATAAAATTTCTGACTCTTAACAAATAGTGTGTTGATGCATTTCTTTCGGTGAATATTGGTGATTATTACTTCACAATATTGGATGATGATAGGTGCTGGGAAAAGTAGATAAAGTTAAGGGAAATTGGCTGTTATTTTAGTTGCCATGGCCAGGTAAAGCCTCATTGAGAAGTTGAAATTTTAGTTAGCAGAGGCATTAGCAGACATCTGTGGTAAGAATCTTCTAGGCAAAAGAATCTTCCAGAAGGTAATGTAGAGAGGTCTTCAGGGAGGAAGGAGCCTTCCTAGCATGTTAGGTGCCCAGTGTGGCAACAGTGCATGGTGCAAAGGAGGGAAATAGGTAAATGGTAGATTATGTCTTTTCAAAATTAAAGAATCCACAAGAAAAATAGTTTGAAGATCACTGTGTCATGTGTTATAAAGTGAGTGTTATAAGACATGTGTCCCAGGTCCCTGGATACCAATTATACATCTTTCACAAAGCAGAATTTTGTCTTTATTTTAATAAAGTCCACTTAATTAATTCTTTCTTTCGTGGATCATATCTTTGGTGTTCTATGTGAAAAGACTTCACCAAGCTCAAGGCTAGCTACATTTTTTTTTTGTATCTTATTATTCCCCTATTTTTTTACTCTCTCTTAGGAGCTTTGTAGTTTTGCATTTTATATTTAGGTCTGTGATCCATTTTTGTGTGTTAATTTTTATAAAAGGTGTAAAGTCTGTAACTAGACTCATCTTTTTGCATATATACTTCCTTCTTCAGCTTTACGATACATTTTACTGAGGATAGTGGATAGTAATAATAATAGCTAACATCTATTGATATTTGCAAATGCTGTGGGTGCAGGCTACATTTAAAGAGCTTTTAAACTCATGTTTTAAACTCATTTAATCGTTATGACAACCCCATGAAATAGGCAATATTATTTACATTTTACAAAAGAGAAAACAGATTTTTAAGAAACTAAATAGTTTTCTCAAGGGCACAGAAGCAGGGCATTGATGGAGCCAGGTTTTAAAGCCAGGCAGCCTGGTACTAGAGCCCACTCTGCTATTCATGTACCTATAAGATAACTATGCTATTATGATATTTGATAATAAATATTTTGTTTTAAGGTTACAGATCTAAAAGACATGTTTTAAATTTTTTAAATGTTTATTTACTTTTGAGAGAGAGAGAGACAGAGAGAGAGCATGGGGAGAGGGTACAGATAGAGAGAGGGAGACGCAGAATCTGAAGCAGGCTGCAGGCTCTGAGCTGTCAGCACAGAGTCCAATGAGGGGCTCAAACTGATGAACCACGAGGTAACGACCTGAGCCCAAGACAGACAGTTAACTGACTGAGCCACCCAGGTGCCCCTAGATATGTTTCTAAGATAGGGAATGTTTCATAACTATGTGTGTTACATTGGCTGAAATGTTTGGATTTTTGGATCAATGTGTATTACACATGTCTTAATGGAAATCTGAAAAAATATCTCACCTTAGACTTCAAATGGTAGGCTATAAGTAGATGAAAGTATTTGCCCTCATAATTTGTAGATTGATATTTTAAATTGTTATGATTAATTATACTCATCAAAAATAATTGGTGATAGATGGTAGCTAGATTTATGATGGTGTTCACTTTTAATGTATATAAATGTTGAATCACTGAGTTGTATACCTGAAACTAATATAATATATTACATGAAACTACCCTTCAATAAAAAATAACAGTAATTGGAAGAAGTTTGCTTATATTATGTAACTGGTTAAATATCACAGAACTGGGAAATTTATGACAAATCACTTATTTATTTATTTTAATTTTTTTTAATGTTTATTTATTTTTGAGAGAGAGAGAGAGAAAGAGATGGAGAGACAGAGAGAGACAGAGTGCTAGTGGGGAAGAGGCAGGAAGAGAGGGAGACAGAATCTGAAGCAGGTTCTGAGCTGTTAAGCACGGAGTCTGATGTGGGGCTTGAACTCACGAACTGTGAGATCATGACCTGAGCCGAAGTCAGATAGATGCTTAACTAACTGAGCCACCCAGGTGCCCCACATCATTCTTATTTATAACCATCATACATTGGTGATATTCAGGATTGTTATCTGTATAGCCTAAAATGGTTTCCTAGTCTTCAATGGGGACTCTAAGCTTTTCTTTAACACAGACAAACTAGAGATAAGAATTCAGTTTGTCTGCTTTAGCTCGATCACCTTCCATCTATTTTGTCTAACTCAGATGTCTTTATGTAACCAAAAAAAATCACTCATGTAAATTTAGTCTTCCAGGTAAAATAGTATAATAACAGATACATAGGTTACACAGGCTGCAGCAGATATTGACAGGCTGGTGCACACATAGTTTGTGCACAGAGAACATGATGAAGTTCAAGGTTATAAATCTTCATTTATACCTTCTCTGGAGCAGTTTTCATTTTTTTAGCAAACTGCCCAACTTATCACTAAGATCTGTCACATTTTCCTTTATGACATTTCTTATACTAATAATATTACAGCTAATAATTTCTGCCAGTTTTCTGTCACTTGAATTACTGCAACCTGACTCTCATGATGTGCCCTAACAGCAGCCCTCAACTTTATTTTTTAATTTCTTCTTCAGCCAAGAGTTAGTTTACCATTATGTCCTACATTCACACAACAGTTTATTTATGGATATGAGACAACTTTTTCACCCTCATATTTCCCCTTCATAAATGTTGCTCTTTGGATTATACTAATTAAACCATCCAAAAAAGTGTTTCTAATGTTACTGACTCCAAACTAGGGAGTTTTCTGGACTGTTCTTGGCAGTTCTTGGTAACACCAGATGCTAAATAAAAATCTGGTAGTCAAAGCTGGACATTAGATGCTATAAGAAAAGTGTGCTGTATATCAGACTCAGAATATGATTATCTTGCCATGTTTCACTCCATCTAAAAGGAGGTGAAAAAACAAAACAAAACTCAACAATCATCTTGGAGTCAACCAGAGTCTGAACATATACATTTTAAATAAACTAAATGTGGATTCACAGATTAAAAAAAATCATTCTCGAGACATTTTTTCTAATGTATATATAAAGCAGAAATTTACATAGCTAAATTTAGTTAGGCTGAACCATATGAAATTGCTATTTTAGTAAGGCAAACATGGTCAAATATTGGCAATTTTCTATGATTCTGCTTAAAGCTCAGGTTGTAAAATATAATGACCTTAATTTTTATTGAGAATAACGAGAAACATTGTTATGCAAGCAGACAGCAAAAATAGCAAGACACAGCATTTAATGTCCTATCATTTATCTCTCTTGTCTAGATAAAGTGTCATGCATTATCCTAATTTTCAGCTACTGCTTATATCTCACGCTCTCTAGAAGTCTGCCACACAGAAGATTAAAAAGTGGCAGTATAAATTACAACTTCTGGTATCTAACATTGTGGTTTTCAAACACTGTGCTGACAAATGATGAGGATATTATGAACTCTCCAGTTCAATAATCCAATATTCCACCAGTAGTTAGCAAAAGTAGTGTGAAATAAAACAAATTCCGAAATAAATGCCAAAGTTAAAAATACTACTTCAAAGTCTATAAACTTATTACATGCTATTATAAAGTGCCAACAATTTTCCATTCCCAGTACTTTCATTTTACTTTAAATCGATTGGAATTACCACATTAAATCTATGTCTTTGAGAGCTCAGCATGGGAATAAGAAGTCAGATTTGACACAATATGGCAAGCAGACTCCCAGTATAATTATTTTTTCTTATCATTCTAAGCTCTTTACTCACATCCACATGTATTTAAGGAAGACACTATTTTCAAAGCATTGCATGTGTGCTCTGAAGAAAACAAAAATTAAAAAAACTTCTTTTTCCCTGAAAGAATTTACATTCTAACTTTAGAGACAAGATAGGAACATTTATGCATTTTTAAAAAAATAAATTAAGTGACATGTTAAGATAGCAGAAAAAAAGAGGCATCACACAGCAGTGTATGATTGTCACATGTATATAGTGTAAACGGTAATTCATGCAAGAGTTCAGAAGCAGAAAAGATCTTTGCAGACTCAGTCCAGAAGAGGTTTGCCAGTGAAGTGGAATTTGTCCTTCCTTTAGTAAAAGATCACTGGTGTTTAGAAGAGGGAAAGGGGAGAAGGGTTACTTTCATCCGGGATGCCAGGGACTTGGGCTGGGTAGATACTAGAAATGAGAGTACATAGAAATAGTCATTCCCAACTGGGTTCTAATTAGACACCACCACTACATTTAAGTTCACCAGTGCTTCTTATCATTTTTAGTTACTTAGAAACTTTATTACTCATTATCATCACCCACTTATTTATCAACAATTCTTTGACATCGTCTCAAAATTCCAATTGATTATCATTTATTTTAGGTTCCCTGGGAAAAAATACATACCAGCGTATTTATAGCAGCTGCTTGGGATGGCTAGAAATGTAAATGCCACATATTTGGGAATAAGAGAGCTCTGTTTTATTCATTTCAAAGTGGAGTCTATGAGAAGCCTCTTTAGATTTGGAATATCTTCCATTTCCAGTTTATTAGAAATTAATATAGGAACATGTTATAAATTTTACTTCTTCTGAACCTACAAAGAAACATGATGAAAGTATTCAAGTGAAACAAAATTAAGACACTGTCTTCCCATTTTCTGTATTTTCACTTTTGCCCCCAACCATAGTCAGTGACCCCACACTCAACGACCAGTTCTGACAAAAGGCAGGAGGAATGTAAGCTGCCTACCTTCTTGAAATTTGCAGAAACACTTAATGTTTTCTTACCTTCCACTCAAAATGATTCTAGGTCAGTTTATCAGAAATCATTTATTTGTAATTTAATTTCCCAATGGAACAATATATCAAATCATCAATTTACTTCTTTCGCTGATATTACCAATATACTAGAAACTTGCTTTTTTCACTATATAAATGTTTATGACATTCATATTAGATGCACAGTCTTTAGATTTTAATTTATGAGAAGATCATAACATTTTAAGGATTGCTTAATTGACCTTTGCCCTGATATTCTACTGCTCTTGCTGCTCATGTAGCTTGAGGAGTTGGATAGAAATAGGAAGCAATTTGCTGAATGAGAAAGAAAAGATGGTGAGTGCTAAGAACAGTCTCGGTTACTGAGCTGAGAAACAAAGGCAGTGAAGTAGGGAATTAGTAGCCAGAAAATAGGAGGATGGGACAGTGGAAGAAGAAGACAGAGTGATTGAGAAAATAGGTAGGGAAAAGGAGAAGAAAGAGGAAAGATCAACATGGGA
This sequence comes from Crocuta crocuta, assembly GCF_008692635.1. NCBI lineage: Eukaryota > Metazoa > Chordata > Mammalia > Carnivora > Hyaenidae > Crocuta > Crocuta crocuta. Next base: position 220,329 of record NW_027533010.1, on the reverse strand, counting down.
AATGGGGAATTTTGAGGGACTAGGAGAGAATAGCATTAGAGAGAAGAAAGGAGAATAAAGAAACTTTAGGAGCAAAGAGAGGAGAGACCCAGCATGGGAGAGAACTTGACAGGCAGAGAGAAGAGATATCAGGGTTGAGGAGAGGAGATGAGTGGTGGGGAGTGGGTGGTTGAAAGAACAAAGAGAATGTAGACTAAGGGAAGGATGAAAAACCTGGGTTCAAGTTGTCCAAAGCAAACTAGGTTCTAACAATCCATCATATAAGTTGCTATAAACATTATAAATATTTACAAGAAAAGAGGTCTTGGTAAATTGTTAACTTTGATAAATTCATCATGTTTGTCCCTCAGCAGAACATAGTGATTGATCATTGGGCAAAATGACTGGCTTTCATGAAAACATCCCTGGGAATTTATTTCAGAAATAAACACATTTCAGGGATACTTGGAGGGCTTCGTCAGTTAAGTGTCTGACTCTTGATTTTGGCTGAGGTCATGATCTCATGGTACATGGGTTTGAGCCCCATGTTGGGCTCTGAGCTGACGGTATGGAGCCTGTTTGACATTCTCTCTTTCCTTCTCTCTCTGCCTCTTCTCCCTCTCAAACAAACAGAAAAAAAAAAAAGAACACATTTCATTACAAACTTTGAATATCATTGTTTGCATAGCATGTGTTTTGAATGCCAGTGAGAATTTTCATTCATCATCAGCCCAACGGTCATGCAGACTGTGTTCTCCCCCTTTGTTTTATTCCATTGTGGCCCATCTATTTCTTAAGACATGGCCATAAGGAATAATATTGAATATTAAAATACTCTGATATCCTTTTGACCTGTTTAGAACAATGTTTTATATGGACAGACCCCAAATCTTCCCTGGTTCTGCCCCAAACTCTGAAATGTCTTGAGATTTTACTCTTGTTAGCTAACAAATTAGCCTATCACAGTCTCATGAGGGCCAGTAGAATAAACAAGACTCCTTAGTGAGAGACAAAGGACAGTTTGCTCATACCAAAAGCAGTAGCCACAGTATCAGCATTTCTGGACTGGTTCTGCAAGCCCCAGTTACTCCAAGTTGATACGAAGAGGGCCACATGACATGAGTCCATGGGCTGCATTACAGGAAAGGAACCCCAAGCTTAGAGAACTGGGATCTTTTGTGATAGGTAGTGACCATGCTTGCCTGCTGCTTCAGAAAGTGGCATTTTTATTGTTCTAGATAGTAAGCATGGCTGCTCTTTGCTCTGGAGAGACAGTATCTCTGTCTTCCAAGGTACCATACAGACATCCTTGAAACAATAGTCCAGAACAAGGAGCAGAGTCTCACTGGTAAGATGTATGGGTAAACTGAGAAGGCGTATGAGAATCACTTCTTAACAGGTTGGTGCACGTCTGTTTCAAGCCGTATATGTTAGATTGTTCTGAAACTTGTTTTATAAGTTAGGATATTTTATTTTATTTTTTAATGTTTATTAATTTTTGAGAGAGAGAGAGAGACAAGGTGTGAGAGGGGGAGGCACAGAGGGAGAGAGGAAGACACAGAATCCAAAGCAGGCTCCAGGCTCTGAGCTGTCAGCACAGAACCTGACAGAGGACTCAAACCCAGGAACGGTGAGATTATGACCTGAGCTAAAGTCAGACGCTTAACCTACTGAGCCACCCACGTGCCCCTACAAGTTACAATATTTGATTAATAATTCAGGACATACACCTTAATTGCAAGTTTCTTTCTGTTATTCTCTCCATGTGATTTCATTGGGGGGAAAAAGCCAAACTGCCATGATAAACATGAATTTAATCCATCTGCTATAACTATTTCTCCTCACAAACAGAAACACTGATTCTCTCCCAAAGCTTCCAACCAAACTCCAGCTCTAGGGCCATCTTTGCCCCATGTGAGACCTCAGCTGATTCCATATTGATCTAATTTTGCTACAACCTATTTGTTTCATGAGACATCTGCCTTGATCATTGCACAAGCAGATCTCTCAGGCTAGGATCTTGTTTTGTTCCTCCAAATGCCCCAAGAACTTAAATCCTGATCCTAACCCCAACACAACCTCTGGGCCATCCCCACGGCTCTGAGACCTTTGTCACTGACTGGGTTGCCACCCTTGGCATCACATTTTTCCTGCTGCCACCATCCCTTATTCTGTGTCCCAACTTTTCATTTGGGCACTAACTAAATTCTGTGGCAGGATATTCTTGATATTAATCATCTCTTTGAAGAACCACCTTATTATTTTCACCTAACCCCCATTTATGTATTCATCATATAGCTCCTGCAAAACTACTAAGTTTGTGGATCTGGGACACATGGTGAGTTTGCAGTGGAATCCCCAAATACTGCACCTGACTGGTCCTGATGACCTGACTAGTACTGTCTGCTGGCTACTCCTGGGAAGATCTCAAGTTCCTTCCTGACCGGTATGTACGTTCCCATTCTGGCTCCAGGCATAGCGTTCATTCTGAAACTGTCATATTTTCTAAGTACAAGATCCTCCCTCAAGTTCCCAATATCTGCCATAATTTTTCTTCTGAAAGAATTTTGGAATTGTTGTTAACCGTCAACACAGTAGGTTTCTCATAAATTCTAAATTAGAGAGATACTGTGATATCATTGGCCATAGTTTGTTCAGTTCACAGGTTTTAAGGTGTCATCACCTACACAATCTTTTTCTTTTTTTCTGGCTCAACAGTCCAATATTTTGTTTCCAATGTTAAGGTCTTTGAATATTTTAAGTTTTGTTAATGTTACATTAACCTGTCATTGAGGCTTCATTCATTCTTGAAAGATTTCCACAAATGAACTTTACATTCACAGCCCCAGGGTCTCCTCTTGTCTAGAAAACAGCACTGTACAGCTAACCCAAGGCTGTATTTCTTTGAAATAGCTTCTCTTCTCAGGTTGTATACGTATATATTTAAGTGTGTGTGTGTGTGTGTGTGTGTGTGTGTGTGGTTCCCTCTGATATAGGTAATTATGGTTCACTGCTAATGAAGGGCTCTCTGATTTCTAATCATCTTTAAAGGAGGGGAAAAAAGATTTATTTTGAAACATTGATAGTTTGTAGAAATTTTGAGCCCCAAATAGAGCAAAACTAGAGGATTATAAACATGCTAATAATAAATAGCATAATATGCACCAGTATAGTCAACATGTGTCTAGCATGCTGTGAATAATATACATGCTCTTATATAATGAGGTATCTAACATATATAGTTAATGATTAAGGGGCTAAATAAAATCTTCAGCACATGAATCACAAATTAAAATAATTCAGTTTACTAGCCATAAAAAATGGCAAAGTTCACAATAACCTCATGGTGTCAATTTAATTCTGCCAGAAAAACGCAAAGCTCAATGAATCAGGAGATGTGGCTTTAATGTCAATTTGTCTTTTTTCTATCAAATGGAATCATCTCTCAGTCTTAAATTCTAACCAGGTTAAAAGGCATTGTCCAAATTTTATTTCCAAGAGGCTGCAAACCCTTATGATGGATGGTCATCCATCCAAGGAAGGAGCTTGTATTGAATTATGCAGTTCCACACTCACAGGGAAACCCTTTTCTGATTAGACTTCTGTTACCCTTGGACTCTTCCAACAGAAACAATGATGATTTATATGTAAAAACCACTACTTCTGATCCTTTCCATTTTTTTCCTCTTTCATGAATTTTAGTTACTTACCTCAAATCTTTTGAGAAATGATGGAGTATGAATAGATGAGTGGGTGAGTAGATGCTGAGAATGGATGATAATAGGATAGATGGTACATACATACATACATAGACAAGTGCCCAGCACTATTTATTAAAAAGTATATCTTTCCTCACTTATCTACCAAGCTACTTCTTTTTTTTTTTTAATTTTTTTTTTAAATGTTTTATTTATTTCTAGGAGAGAGCGAGAGACAGCGTGAGCAGGGGAGGGTCAGAGAGAGAGGGAGTCACAGACTGAAACAGGCTCCAGGTTCTGAGCTGGCAGTCAGCACAGAGCCCGACGCGGGGCTTGAACCCACGAACCGCGAGATTATGACCTAAGCGAAAGTCGGATGCTTAACCGACTAAGCCACCCAGGCGCCCCCCTACCAAGCTACTTCTTAAAGGTTCCATATGTGTGCACTATTTCTGGGCTTTCCATGGTGCTCCATTGCTCTATTTATCTACTACTGTCTTAATTACTACAATTTATTACAAATATTGACATTCGGTGGAGTGTTTTTATCATTTACTGTTTTATATGTGTCTTCTCCATTCTTGACCTATTGTACTTACATGTACATTTTAGAATCTGTCTTCCAAGTTCTGCTGAAAACAAGACAAAGAACCCTACTGAGATTTTCTTGGAGTTACATTCAAGCTCTAAATTATTATTGTTTTTAAAATCACATTCATGACATATCTCTATATAAATTTCTTGTGGTAATTTTTTTATAGTTTCTACATCGGTGGCTTTGCATACCTTTTGATAAATTTGTTCTTACATATGGGATGGTTTTCAACTATTTGAATGATATCTTTTAAAATTTTCTTTTTTTAAAAAAAATTAATGTTTACTTATATTTTGAGAGAGAGGAAGACAGAGCATGAGCTGGGGAGTTGCAGAGAGAGACAGACCGAATCTAAAGCAGGCTGCAAGCTCTGAGCTGTCAGCACAGAACTCCATGTGGGGCTCGAACTAGTGATCTGGGAGATCATTACCTGAGGTGAAGTCGGACACCCAACTGATTGAGCCAACCAGACGCCCCTAAATTTTATTTTCTATTTTTTGTTGGTGTACAGAGATTGGGTTTTTTAATAGTTCATTTTGAATCCAAACATTTTCTAAACTTATTAATTATGATAATTTATGGAGCCGCTGATTTTCTATTTAAATAATTTTATCAATTACAAATAATGTCATTTTTGTCTCTTCTTTTCCACTCTCTTTTTCCACTTTTACCCACCTAGCTACCTTTCCAGAATACTATTTTCTGGGTATGGTAAAAGATGAACTGATCTTAAAGGAAAGAGTTGAACATTTCAACATTAAGTGTATTATTTATTGTAAGTTCATTGTAAACATCAAGTATCTGCTCTGGTTTGCTTACTGGTTCTTTTAAAAAGGATATAAAGTTTTATCAATGCATTTTCTGTATCGATTGACGGGACTAGAAATCCAGTAATGTTGGGAATCTCATTAATTGATTGTTAAACAAAGATTGAAATCCTGGAAGAAATGTAGCTTTGCCATAATATATTATCCTTGTTTGCAGATTGAGATCCTGTTTGCTAATATTTTGTTTAGAAATTTTCATCTCAGTTTATGAACAAGATTGACCTATAATTTACCTTTCTTGTAATGTTCTTATAAGTTTTTGGTATAAAATTGTACTACTTTAGATATACAGAGAGAGTACTCCCGATTTTTCTGTCCTCTTGAATCCTGGAACTCACTAGTTGAGCCAATTAGGCTTAGGACTCACTAGTAAGACTAGGTTTTTGTGAAGTTTTTATTACTGATTATATTTAATGTCTTAGAATTGCTCAGGTCTCTCTTTTTTTCCAGAATAATTTTTGATAAATTATGTTTTTCTAAGAATTTTAAAATTTCATACACATTTTAAAATTTATTGATATATTATTAAATTAAGCAGTCATTATCTGCTTAATTGCAATACCTTTTCTCACAGCTGATGTTGACCATTTGTTTCTTGTCTTTTTCTTCTGTTTATTCTTACCAGAGGTTTTTCAGTTTTGTTGGTCTTAAAAAAAAAAAAAAGACCTCTGGTATTGTTCATTCTCTCTATAACCTCTGTCTTATATTTAATATATTTTCCCTTCCACTATTTGAGAACCTGGATGGCCTATGTCTAGAATTAATCATTACATCTTTTTTGAAAACATGTAAATTGGGTGTCTGGCTGGTTCATTCAGTAGAGCATGGGACTCTTTAACAGAAATTTTTATTTGTTGAATGTTGATTTATTTTTGAAGAAGAGAAAGACAGAGCATGAGCAGGGGAGGAGCAGAGAGAAAGGGAGGCACAGAATCCAAAGTGGGCTCCAGGCTCTGATATGTCATCACAGAACTCAACGGAAGGCTCAAACTCATGAACTGTGAGATCATAACTTGAGCTGAAGTTGGACACTTAACTGACTGAGCCATCCAGGCACCCCTAGAGCATATGACTCAATCTTAGGGTTACAAGTTCAAGCCCTACATTGTTATGAAGCCTACTTTAAAAAATTTAAAAAATAAATAAAAATAAATTTCAGGTAGATTTTCTCATTTGAAACAGAATACGTAAAGGAGAGAGAGAGAGCATGAACTGGGGAGAGGGGCACTGTGAAACAAGGCTCAATCCCATAACTGTGAGATCATGACCTGAGTTGAAATCTAGAGTCGGCCGCTCAACCAACTGAGCCACACAGGCTCCCTGAAACTGAATAAGTCCTGATACAGTAAGTAAAAAAGGTGACATTGATAATGGCAAACTTAAAAACAGCATTAAAAAGTAGCATTGACATTGTGCTTTACAGTTTACAAAAGTGATCTGATATACATTTAGCCTCAAGCAATCCTTATAGAAACTTAGTAATGTAATTCTTATAACTCATTTTGGAATTGTAATAATTGAGGTGTACAAATTTTCCAAGGCCTCATTACTGCTAAGTGATAGAGCAGAAACTTGGATTCCTGGCTCCAAAAGTTAATGCTATTTCCAAAATAATATGGGCTGTTAGATTATTAAGCATATTTTCACCTTATATTTTATTGACATGTGTTATTGTTGTTTCTTATAATATTATTATCTGTCTTCCACAATCTATTGTGGTCTTGTTTGAGCAAAAAATTCTCAGCAGTACAGGGCCTAGTACTTTCTAATTCTTTGTTCTGATTGTTTCCATAAATCCTGCTCACAAAGTCTCCTTCCATAATCTGTAAACATTTATTTTATTGTAATAAAATTGCTATAATATTCCTCTAGGAACCTCCCAAATTAGCTCCAAATCCTAATCTTTTCAAGCAGTGGGACCTTTTCAGTTTGGCTAGATTTTGGTCTCTGGGACACAGAGTTTTGTTTTCTGTAGAGCTGTCTTTAAAATATTTTGGAATATGTTGTTAATTTCTGAATACACACTACCATTATTTCTGGCACCCTGTCTTCCTGTGGCAATGCATGTAATGGCATGTGTTGTTTGAGAAACTATCATCATCACCATCTATTCTAAAAAGAAAAACTGAGGACTCTTCTTTTTACATGTGCATAGTTTTTACAGCCTTAAACAAATGATGGATGTTAAATGCTTCCCTGCAGAGTGAGTGTAGTTTAATAACACCAAGGACCTCATGAGAAAGTCAACTCTTGGTTTTACCCAGCAGGTTGTTCTCACTTCCCTTTATGAAAGAACTGGTAATGTTAGTTTCAAGCTTACCAACATATTATAAATGCTTTTCTCAATTACCTCTTTTGTTTATTTCACTGGTTCTCTGGTTATCCTTGCTAAACAAAATGCTTGGATCCCAGCAGAGAAGCCCTTTGAGACCTTCTTAACCATTGCCCCTAACATTAAGAAAAGGACCCCAAAGGGTAAACTGCTTGGCATCCACATGAGAAGCAAGCTGTTGACTAGCATCAATGAGAGGTTTTAGGGATTAATTGAGCAGAGGATCAGAATGGGAAACTAGAATTCTGGCTCTGTCTTCATCAGCTCTTCACAGTGTGGCTTCATTATATCCAAAATGAAAGTTAAAAGGCTGTTCCTATTAAAAACAAATGAGGTAGATCATTAGAGTGTTTTATATAGAAAGAAAGGGATGGTGAAGTGTGACAAAAGAGTTGTGTTGAGAGTTCACGCCTTCTTTTGAACATGCAAAAGAACATGTCTTCTAACATCACTTGAATATAGAATCTATAATGGTAGGCATGGCCACAAAGGAAATGACACCCTGTGGACAAATAAAAAGAGACTTAGGAGAGATAGTACAGCACTTCAGGAAAATTACAGATTGGCTTGGAGCAACACGGCACGCCTGCTACCACTCATTCCCCTGCCACCACCAAGACATTCACCTCCAAAACCTACCCATGCACTTTCCAGATTTATTTAACCTAAAATACTAATATCTATTGGAGATGCAGTAAACACACCTCTTTGCTATTTCCTTTACCTTCTTCAAATGCACTGCTACCAAAATTGAGAAAGCAGACATGTTTTTGTCTGTTACTTGTTTTAACACTCCCTTCTGGGAAGAAACTATATTTAGTTTCTGTTCATTGCAATTCTGTTTAAAGAAATATTTTCATCATCAGGCTCTTTTGGATCTTCAACCAAATTCACCATCAAGAAGACCATATCATCATGGATCAAAGTCAATTCGGTGCCCAGGGGTGACTGATCATTATTTATGCCTCCATCTCTTCAAAAAATGCAGAAAATATTTTCTTCTAGCAAATGGTATGTCAGTCAGAAGAGGGCATTTTTAAAAGAGAGAAGAGTAAACAGTATCAAATGTACAAAAGGATGAGTCCAGGAAAGAGGACACTGAGTTTGCAACTAAGTGGAATATAGGTGACTTTACTGGTACATTTTGGTGATGGGACTGCTTCCAGGCTTGTCCAACTCTAATCCATTATTCAGTCATTGCCAGAATGATCTTTCTAAATCTGACCCCTTTATTTTCCAACTAAAAGTCTTCCATTGCCTTCCTATTTATTACACAGCATAGGATATCTATTCATAGTGTACCTACTCATCCTTCATTCTAACTCACCCTTCAAATACCAGGTTTTTTTTTAAACTGTTCCTGATCTAGCAGGTAGAATTGAAAACCCTCTTCTTTGTGCTACACTATCCACAGAATGCATTTCTCTCATATCACGGACAATATTCAATCCCATTTACATATTTTCACGGTTGTCTTTCTTAGTAGACTTTGAGCCCCATGACGGCAAACACAATGTCTAGGAAATGATAAAAACACAATACTTGATTGTTGAATGAGAGGGACAGAGAGGGAAGAATAGAGAATAATGATGAGTGGATTAATCTTAGAAAGAAGAATACCTTCACCTCCAAGCAGGAGGGAAGGAGAAGTAGTACTAACATAATAGGAAACAAATTAGTGATATAATTTGGAAACCAAGAAAGAAAAAGAATCAAATATCAGCTTCATGGAAAACTAAACTGTACAGGAAAGGAATAGTATAGACAAATAGTATGTACAAATAAGATGAACTTGGAGCTGGTCTGAACAACTATAGCCCTGTGCTTATCTCCAGGGATGCCTGGAACCATAATAGCCTTGGCTAGGAATGGAATAAATGTACTACCTAGGAATTTATAATGTGCAGTTTGAATTCCAGAACTTCCTTAGTGGTCCCCAATAGCAAGTAGTCTACATTGTTTATTGAAAATGGTGAGTGATGGTTGGCACATAAGGTTACATAGCCTTATTTTAGCTATTGACTGATAACTTATAAAAGATTTCTCAAGAAATTTGTACCCTGTTGCTCTGAGACAGAAGTGTCTTACCCGTATCTTGATGAGTCATAATCCAATGATAAAGCACATCCTGTAATTGAGAAAAGACCACGAGAACTGTGCCTAGCAATCTCAGACCTCTCTGGTGTTTACCTGTGCTATCTTTCTTCTTTTTTAAAAAATTTTTTAATGTTTTTATTTATTTCTGAGAGAGAGAGAGGCAGTGTGAGCAGGGGAGGGTCAGAGAGAGAGGGAGACACAGAATACGAAGCAGTCTCCAGGCTCTGAGCTAGCTGCCAGCAGAGTCCAATGAGGGGCTGCTCGTACCCACAAACCATGAGATCATGACCTGAGCCGAAGTCAGACACTCAACCGACTGACCCCCCCCAGGCACCCCTACCTGTGCTTTCTTTTTCCTGCTGTACTATAGCCTTTAACTTTATCAAAGCTACATATGAATTTATACTGTGTAATCCTTACACTTCTCCATTCTCATGTAATTAATGCAACTGGCACATTGTGGAGTATTAAAGTGACCTTTACGCTAACTTAGATGATGGATAAGGCTTTGGGAAGAGGAAAGATTGGGGAAAAGGAGATGCATCTTTTATGATAGGCTGACTCCCAGGCTACTTTGGCTTTGAGAACACGCAAATGCTGTTACTACTCATGGTATGAAAAGCATATTAATAGAACTTGGAGGTGGTAGATACTGAAGAAAAGGAGGTAGTTAATCATCCACTTAAAAAAGATATTCAGGTAGAGGGGAAGTCATCCAGAAATTTTGTAATTTGGGTCACTTTGAAAAAAAAATGAAAGTAGCAGAAAGAACTTGGGATGCCATGTCTACCAGATTATGGTTGGTGATACTAAAGAGAATGGATAGCGTGCCCAACAAGAATTGAGTACATATTTCTTTTGATCAGAATGTGACTTAGTCTAAATGAGAATCACTATAAAAATACCACACAGGTTTCAAGGGGAGGGAATCAAAGACAAACAAAACAATAATTTGTTTTTGGAGCAATATAAATAGCTCCCTGGCAAGTGTCTACTAAAATGGATTTTATACATTCAGATCCAAGGAGCTATTTCTCTTTTATTTTTCTATTGAAATTTTAATTTAAATTCTAGTTAGATAACACACAGTACAATATTGGTTTCAGAAGTAGAATTCAGTGATTCATCACTTACCTACAAAACCAATGCTCATCACAAGTGCTCTCCTTAGTAGCCATCATCCATCTAGCCCATCCCACACCCACTTTCCTCCATCAACCCTCAGTTTGTTCCCTATCTTTAGGAGTCTTTTATCATTTATTTCTGTTTATTTTCATTTAATCTGTTTTCTCCCCCACTATGTGTTTATCTGTTTTATTTCTTAAATTCTACATATGAGCGAAATCATATGGTATTTGTGCTTCAAAGGAACTATTTCTCTTGTATTAGGTACTGCTGACTGGAATACTATGTTTGGTCTTACTCAGGATCCTTAATTCGTTCCAACTTTTACAGAAATTTATTTAGAAGATCAAACTCTAATTCTATAGAGGTGGATAAAGATAAGGTATATGAAGTGTACCTATAGAGGGGAAATTAGATAGTAAATGAGATACTCTTAGATACCAAATGAAATGATCTTTCTGAAGCTTTATGAAATGTTGAAAATATAGCAGCTTTGGATTGTTCAGATGATGATACCAGTGTATCTCCTAATTTTTATGCCTTTGATTTAAATGATGAAGAGTTTCTAAATATTTAGGGTCCTTCATTCTACTGATGGATGAGTAGGATTATGTACAAGAAGCTGCAATTGACCTTGTGGTTCATTTACTCTGAGTAGGGTTGAATGCTGAAAAAGATCAGAATTATTAATAAGAAAGAAAAAATCCTCAAGACATTTAAACTGCATGGGGGTGTTTATGTGGTTAATTTAAATGGGTATGGAAAAGAAGGAAATAGATGGAATAGCGAAAAGTTTAATGGATCACTATAAGAGATTATAGTGATAATTTATCCTAGGTTTCATTTATCCTAGATTTCATGAATTTTAAAAACCTGGTGATGACATAAAAGCAGAATCTGCAATCTCTTCCAAAGTAGTACTGTTTAAAACAGCCAGTATTTAAAAGGATTATTCTGAGTGAAATAAGTCAGGCAGAGAAAGGCAAATACCATATGATTGCACGTATAGGAGGATTAGGAGGAACTTAATGGAGGACCAAGGGGAGAAGAAGGGGGGAAATAGTTGGGGAGAGGGAGAGAGGCAAACCATGAGAGACTCTTGAATGCTGAGAACAAACTGAGGACTGATGGGTGTCGGGGGGAGGGGGGAGATGGGCATGGAGGAGGGCACTTGTGGGGATGAGTACTGGGTATTATATGGAAACCAACTTGACAATAAACTATTTGTAAAAAATAAATAAATAAATAAATGAATAAATAAATAAAAGGATTATTCTGAATGACAAGATGGCCAGAGACTGTTAGCACAATGTCCCAGCAGAGAAACTAAGGCCACTTGAATTGTTATGCAATAAAACCATCCAAGATGTTAAAGAAATTGTATTAAAATTTCTAGACACTGGTGCACAATATGCAACTATGCTAATGAAAGGGTAAAGAGCAATGCACTCCAGTTAGGAGAAAAAGGTAAAATATTCAAAAATAAAAGTATAGTTCAAAGTAGAATTTAATGAATGAAAGTTATATAATTTTGTTGCATCACTCCTCCAGAATTATGATGATGTATGAATGAGGATGTCTTACCTTATCTAAGCCAATGGAGAAAAGGATGTCATACAGATCTGTTCTTCGTTCTCTTTTAACTGGGAAGGTTAGATGGGAGCTTTAGAGCTACCTAAAATCACTCAAGTGCTTAATGTAAAACAATTTAGGATACCTGGGAAGTGGTGGGGAGAGAGGAAGGAACATCGAGAAATTTCAGTTTTGATTAAAGATATGATAGACACAGGTGAATTAGTATCCATAAATTTCGTATTTAATTATCCAGGGTAGCATGTGAGAGAAGATGTTGGTTTCTGGAGGATAACTCTAGACTCTAGGGGACTGAATACAGAGGGTCCTTCACTAGCATCAACCGTTCCCAAATGGGTTAACAATTCAAGTTGTGCAATGAGCTAAGGGAGATTGGTATTCTTTGATCAGTTGGGCTAATACTTTCTTAAAGATTCCTATTTTGAAAAAGTCAAAATTAAATTTGCATTCAGGTGAAACAGAATCCAATACACATTTACTGTGCTCCTATGGGGATATTTAAATTATTCTGCTTATTAGAATAACATGGTGAGAAGAAATGTTGGTTTATTTCAATCAAAAAGCGCTGTTATTCATTACATTAATAGTATAATGTTGATATCTACATATAAAAGTCAAACTAAGCATGAATTCCAAATGTTGATTAATTGTATAACCACCAGGGAGTAGCCAATTAACCCAACTAAAATATAGGGTCCAGAATAAATAATAAAATTTTGAGTAATTACATGGGCTAGAACTACTTGCAGCATTTCTCAACCAACCGCAAAGAGTTATTGTCTCTCGCTCCAAAATTAAAACCAGAGGCTTACAGATCGCTTGGTAAATCACATAACCACATCTGTACATTTTATTGGCTCCGATTCTTATAATAACCAGGGAAAAACTGAATTTAAATAATCCTTTGAACATCATTACAATCTCTTGAAGCTTCAGATGGCCATTGATTGACGTATACAGTTCCACTCTAACTGATGGACAAATGATTTGAGAAATATAAGCCACTAGAAAAGCTGGCTAAAAAATATAAGCAGCTAGAAAAGCCAACAAGCTGGCTGAAGCCGTTGGCAAAAGCTCATACTGTCATCCAGCAGTCATGGAATTTGAACTAGAATGTTACCTAGGCCTGCCTCATAAGCAGCATGCTTCAGATTGTAGCCCAAGGGTAGAGAGAGAGCCAAAACCCAGTCTAGAAGTTCACTGCATAAAAACGGGTTGATCATTTAATTTTGACGGAAGAAGGAAAAACAGCTCTACTCAATGGGCAGATTAATAGGGGTCTTCCTTGAGGAGCTAGATAATAAAAATGATGTAATATGAATTTATGTTATTTTTAGGAAGTGGCCAAGATTGTCGATATGAGCCAGGAAGGGGCCCTTGATGACTAAAAGATTAGATTAACCCCAGAGAGGGGGGTTGTGGGGGATTTTATGAAAAACTTTATGGACTTCTAGAGGAAACATATGAAAGTGGGGTAAACTGATGCCCCTCTAAAATAAACACACCCCCACACAACTTCCAGAGGCACTTGTGTGGCTCAGTCGGTTAAGCATCCACCTTCGGCTCGGGTCATGATCTTGTGGTCCATGTGTTCAAGCCCCATGTCGGGCTCTTTGCTGGCAGCTCAGAGCCTGGAGGCTGCTTCTGATTCTGTGTCTCACTCTATGCCCCTCCCCCTCTCCCACTCTCTCTCTGTCTCTCTCTCTCCCAAAAATAAACATTTAAGAAATTAAAAAAAAACCTAATTTCTGAATTCATAAAGTTACTATAACTAAGTAAATACCCTATTTGCTCTTTGAAGGTTATTTTCTGGATGGTGGCAGATACTAACTAGACTGTTTGTGATCATTTTGCAATATATACAAATATAAAATCATTATACTATGTACCTGAAACTAACATAATGTATTATATAATGTAATAAAAAGAAAGAATGTAATTTCTTGGGTATACAAAATGAGTTATCATGGAGACATTTAATCAGTCAATTAGCAACAATAAAAAATAGATATATCCCACTGTGTGCTCAAAAAGTAATTAACAATCTATTTTTCGTCCTATACTAGATCTTGTGGTGCCAGGACCTAGATTACATTTTATGAGTCCCAAAGTAGGGATTAGTTACTCACTCAATTACAGTATCTCTAAATATTACCAACTAAATTCCTGAAGAAATGATGGTAAGAGCTGTTATTCTCTCTCCTCTCATATCTAAACTAGGAATAACAACTACTGCCTTTTTTCTACCTAGCGGGTAGCACAGTCCTATAAGTTTGTATATATCTAGTACTACTCCATAGGACTGGAAACGGGTAAAGGGGCAATACTGGCCAGTTGTAGAAGCTACTCCTCTAGCTGAACCTGATAATCCTACCCCAGGAGGGAGATCTAGTTGAAAATTAATGATAATAGAAATAGGAGGAAATGATTATTGAGAGAAAGTAAACCTATACATGAATAATAGAAAAAGGAAAAGTTAAGTTCACTTTGGTACTGGTTGAGTGGGTAAAAAGAAAAGAATGATATTATTTCCAATCTCTAATAACAGATTCGCATAAAGTGAAGCTATTTTTCTCTAGAAGCCTCCCCCCCACCCTGCCCACACTATTTGAAACTGAAGATCCATGATGGTTCCCATTGAATTTAAGAAGCAAGCAGTCTGAAAAAAAATCTGAAGTCCTCTATGTGATGCATCTCCATAATGCTTATGACAACTGTAGAAAAATGTTTGAAATTACTGTTTTGTAGAATACATCTGTTAGAGAGAACAGAGCTCTTTTGAGAAGTAGCATGCTGGTAATATGCCTTATATTATAATCACTCCAGACTTTCAGGTCCAAGCTAGTCACAAGCAGAATTTATTCTGGTGATGGGAGCACTAGGGACAGTTGGCAGGTACAGTTTTCAGAGCAATATTGAAATCTTCAGCACGAGTGTCTTCTTGAGATTGTTCTGTGGAGGATGATCACAGAATTCTGGAAATTCTGTGAACTGCATGGGTATTCTTTAATGAATTCTTTATTTGCTTAAGTTAGCAGAGTTGCTTTCATCACTCACAATTAAAAACATAGAGTATTACCAAATCACATATTTAAAAGTATGGAGCTGTTAAAGAATAGGCCCTAAAGTGTGGAATTGGATAAATGCAGCACATGGCAGAATTAGGTAGCTCCTTACTTTTTAGTAGAGGACACTGGTGAGTCTTACTATACAACCATGAAACATTTGATTTGACTACTAAATATATTTTAAGATTTAGGACTAAAGTTCAGACAGTTGCACTGGAAGCTATAAAATAGGGAAAGTGGTAGAAAAAATTCAGGATGTTAGAATGCACTTGTTAGCTCATATAGATTTCAGTAAGGTCAGTATGGCACACACAAAAAAGGACAGTCTGCAGGCCACTAGTCTGGAAGTAGAAAGAGAAGGAAATGCAGATTTGCTAAGAGGAAAAATATCTGCCTGTGGCCTACAAACTGAATAGACTGAGAGACCCCTCATTAGAGAATAGCAGGGTTGGATATTTGGAACAGAAGTAAAAAAGAGGATACTTAGCAGAATAAAAAACTTTGAGGCTTCTTAGACAATCTCTGCTGAACAAGGGGACAGTAGAAAGTCAAGATCAGATTCAGAGTGGGGCTTATCCAACCAAGGAAAGTGACTAAGTATCATAGGTAATGACTCTTGTATATGCACCAGTGGAGGCAAGTTCTGGGCCATTTACTACTTAATATCCCATGGGGAAAATTCAAAGTAAAGTTAAAATTCCTTAACTCCAAAACACCCCAGTTTTACTACTTGACTTCTTTAAGATACAAACTCATTTGGTCTTTGCTTAGGGTCTTGAAAATTCTAATGTATGAAGAAAGTTAGCTGACTACAAAATTAAGCTGAAAGAGGGACATAGCATAGTCATGAGGAGCTCAGTCTAGGAGCTAGACTTGGATCTCAAGCCACATCTGACTCTGAGACAGTTATTTCTCTGCTTTCTCTAGGCTTTAGTTTCCTAATCTTTACATTAGGGCTTATCTCTTGGAGTTTATGTGAGAATTTAAAAAAGAAACGAAGAACATAAACCTCAAAGCATATTCCTAGGCACACAACAAGTGTTAGAAAACAATTATTATGAGTTCTTATTACAAAATATTTATATGGAAGCTGAATCCTAAATTAAGTTTAATGGACTTAGTCAAAACTATCATTTGGAAATTTTAAAAATACTTTCTTAATGGAAAGATCATATGATTATAACTTTTTAGCTATGGCTAATAACAGAAGGCTCACAAACTCTGATAATTTAATATTAAGGTTTTCATTATATAAATAAAAAAGATAAGGACTATCGATGTATAAGAAGGAACAAAGATAATAAAGGATATGTCATACAGTAGGAAATATGCAAAGGAAAATATCCTACCACAGATAGCAAAATAAAACTGGATTGAGGGGTGCCTGGTTGGCTCAGTCATTTGAGCATCCAACTCTTGGATTCAGATCAGGTCATGATCTCATGGTCATAGGATCAAGCCGCATGTCTGGCTCTGTGCTGAGCATGAAGCCTGATTAAGATTCTCTCTCTCTCCCTCTGCCCCTCTTCCCTGCATGTGTGCTCTCACTCTAAAATAAAATTTAAAAAATTGTTACAAAGAAACTAGGTTGAGAATCCCCTTCTCTCAGAGTTTAACAAACTTTGCTAGAAAGGGAAAACTCACCCAATATAAGGCACCAACAGCAATTAACATACAGGACAAACTTGATGACACAGACTTTGATCCTTAACATTATTTAGTCTAGTCTGTGTCCTGTTCTCATCACACCAACCCACAATTGGCGCCAGGACAAGAAAGAAGGTAAATATACAAAATCCTAAAAATCCTTATTAACACAATCTCCATGCCCCTTCCTTATCTCCATTGGAAAAAAAGCAGATTAGACAGGAGGTTTCACTCTGGGAAAAAGTTAAGAGAAGCCATCAAATATGGAAGTTCCTCTCTATCAACACCTGCTCTCAGTAGAGCAAGATAAATGGTTAGAGATCCTTACTTTGGAATCTCCAGGCCAGGAGAAAAGCAGATGAGGAGGAAAATGGCCATAATCACACAAGTACCAATAAACTGTGACTTAGAGGAACTGATAGAATAGAGAAAACAGACTTTTGAGGAAGCAAGAAACTAATGGATAAATAGAGATTCAATGCAATATAAAACAATAATAAAAATAAAAAAGAAACTCTAGCCACCTCCAACAATATAGATGAATCTCATATACATACATATAATGAGCTCAAGAAAAAAATTGATTAAGAATATAGTTTAATTCCAGGGCACCTGGGTGCCTCAGTCAGTTGAGTGTCCAACTTCACCTCAGGTCATGATCTCACGGTTCATGGGTTCGAGCCCTGCGTCGGGCTCTGTGCTGACAGCTCAGAGCCTGGAGCCTGTTTCAGATTCTATACCTCCCTCTCTCTCTGACACTCCGCTACTCACGCTGTCTCTCTCTCTCTTGGAAATAAATAAAACATTTTAAAAAATTTAAAAAAATAATATAGTTTAATTCCATGTTTTTCAGAAGCACAGAAATAGTTTATCAGATATACACATTACAGATTTTTACTTTAAGGCAGAAAAATGTATATTTGTTTCCCTATATTTTAATGTAGGATCATGAGTTTTTTTTCCCAATATGGATCTACGGATTAGTTGATTTTCAATTTTTTTCATCACTGATAATCTCCAATGAGAAACAAAAATGCCAAAACAATTGTTAAGCAGACTGAGTGCAGACTCCTTCAAGGGATTTATCGATGGGTTTTCATTCTTTGTTGCTGTATCAGTCACAGCAGATTTGATAACAATTTTTTTCCAGGAATTTTCTATATCAAGTTTTAAGAAAGCATTCAAATTACTTCTTATGGAAACATCCCTTTCTCTATGACATCATCTCAATGAGTCTCCTAGATGTTTAACCAAATAATGTAATCATAACTTCTGCAGCTGGCAAAATCATTTTTGAGAACAATTTAGTCTTGACAAGCACACAATCCAGCTGGTGAAAGCAGAAATACATGGACATACTTGAGAGAACCTGACTAGCCACAAGTCATGGGTGTCAGTGAGTGTGTTTTATAGATGGCATTTGGAGTATCAGCTAACTGGGCAGGTTATTTGAGTGGAAGTCAGCTAAGTTAAGTGACATAGAGTAAAACAGATTATCTAATGGCAGAGAAAGCAGATGAAACTAACAGAAAGATAAATGGAATTAGAAAAAAGATCATCTGCTGAGGTAGGGTGGGGGATGAGGAACAGACGATGATCCAATAAAAGATATTTAGCTTTCCTGAAGTACTGGACTGAAGTGGAGAAGGAAAAAACATTCGAATTCATAATAAAATCTTCATTAAAAAACTCCTAAATCTGAAAATAGAAATGCATAGCATATTCTAGGGAAACTTAAGATAGAATCATCAGCAGTGATCTTTTCTAAAAAAAAGCTTCACTTATACTGAATTTCCAATACAAGAAGTATTTCTTGAGCATTGAGGTAAGGGAAAAAAACCTGAAACACTTAAAAGTGTAAAAAAATTAAACTGGCCTCACAATGTTCCAAACAATGTACAATGCCAAAATCAATATAGCAACAAGATTTACAAATGTCTGGAGTAAATAGGGCACCTTGCTGACTCAGTCAGTAGAGCACACAACTCTTGACTTTGGGGGCATGAGTTCAAGTCCCATGTTGGGTGTGGAAATTACTTCAAAACCCCACAAATTTCTGAGCTAAATACAATGTAAACCAATTATTTTATTTTATTTTATTTTATTTTATCTTATCTTACTTTATTTTATTTAGTTTATTATTTTATTTATTTTATTTCATTTTATTATTTTTTTGCTTTTATTATATTTTACTTTCATTTCATTTTAAAGCAGGAATTTTATTTATTTTTTTAATTAAAAATTTTTTGTAATGTTTTATTTATTTCTGAGAAAGATAGAGAGACACAGTGTGAGCAGGGGAGGGTTAGAGAGAGAAGGAGATACAAATCTGAAGCAGGCTACAGGCTCTGAGCTAGCTGTCAGCACAAAGCCCGACATGGGCCTCGAACCCATGAGCCGTGAGATCATGACCTGAGCCAAAGTCGGATGGTTAACTGACTGAGCCACCCAGGCGCCCCTAAAGCAGGAATTTTAGAACCAGCTAAATTGTCCTTCCAGAACACTGGCAGTCCCAAACATGAAAGAATTCAAGGAATATAGCATATTTGAATATATTAATATAAAACCAAAAGTAGACTCGTAATTGAATTACATTTCAAAAATATATAAATGATATAAAACTTAGCAATAAAATAACATAATCTTAATGTCTCTAATAATCTTTTCTTGCTTTAAAAAGAGTTACTTTAGGAACTAATAATCCTTTAATGAAGAACAAGCATAGCTCTTCCTTTAGTTTACCAGTTAGTTTCATTTTATTCTATTAATTCAAGTAAAATTTAAATTAATGTATTTTAAACTGCATGTATTCCATTGTCTCATTTTTATAAAACTATTATTTCTGTCTAGTCTTCTTTCATTATAATGCAGAGAAACAAGCAATTACATTACTTAATGTTAACTCAAATGTTATTTCTGCGGGGTGAAATTTGTAATTTTTTTCCTGTATAGTTTGAACTTTTTCCAATGGATTGTAATGCCTTTGTTACGTATTTTATAAATGTAGTAACTTCATTATTCTAAAAGAAATGAGAGAATACATAAAAAATTGGAGGTACAATAAAGGTAAAATTTGCCTAAATCTTGACCTTTGTTCTAACAACACTGTTTATTTTTAGTATTACTCAGCTGATCAAAATGTGACATTTGATTGCATAGCAAATACACCATTAATTTAACAAAATAAATTAATAAAAAAGAAAACCCAGAATGCCATACTAGCAGCCAACCCTACAGAGAAACTTCAGAAAGAAAATTTCCCTCATTAATCCTTTGTCAAGAAAAGTACTAATTGGCTTTAGAAGAAAAATTGGTGGGGAAAGAAAAGAAATGATTTAAAAGGATTCAAGTCTTTGCTCTCTCACAAATCACACAAATGATTATTATTCTGTACAGAACAGACTGAATGACTAAAATGTGCTCTCTTTAGGATGTTATTATATTTTTCTAGTAGGTATAGGTTTTTAAACCTAGCATATCCAAGGTTTTAAGGCACACTGGGAGTCTTCTACTTCCAAAATATATGTAAATGCAATACATTAACAACTGGTCCCATATTTGGAATGTTAAAAATGAAATTTGCTCAAAAAAATTAAATGGTCCCTTTCATAGGTAAATTATAAAAGAAAATCGTTTTAAGGTAGAAGAAAACTTCAAAATGTCAATACTGTCAAAACAGAAGGTACAGTATTTCAAGTCAGAAAAGAAGAAAGCTTTTTTTTACGAAGGGTAATTATTTCTCGCCTTTTCCAGATGAAGAAGGCTTTCTTTTTAATGATCTGTTTATTTCTGGTGTTGAGCTAAATTTGAATTTAAATTGTTTTATCTGTGCATATAATTGAACAATGGTAAATTCTTGAAATTAGTTACTGAGGGATGTTGAGTGGCCTCCAATTGGGGGAAAAACTCATTCAAAGGAAAAATACCTGTCCAGATCTGAGGTCTCTACAGGCACTTGTAAATCCAGTTAATGCTCTAGTTAATATTCTAACGATGACTTGACCTGGTTAAATTTCTGATTCTTTTTTTTTTAATGTTTTTTATTTATTTCTGAGAGAGAGAGAAAGAGAAAGAGAGAGAGAGGGAGGGAGAGAGAGAGAGACAGCATGAGTGGGGGAGGGGCAGAGAGAGAGGGAGATACATAATCTGAAGTAAGCTCCAGGCTCTGAAGCCAGCTGTCAGCACAGAGCCTGACGCGGGGCTCGAACCCACAAACTGTGAGATCATGACCTGAGCCAAAGTCAGATGCTCAACCGACTGAGCCACCCAGGCGCCCCTAAATTTCTGATTCTGTGATAATATGTAATACTGTTCTCTAGAAGACCCACATAGTTATTTTAAAAAGCATGAAAATCAGAGACTTTAAATGATGTGGTTTAAGAACTATTTAGTTTTCAATCCTTTCCTATTTTTTAAAATGAGGTCTGCAGCATAATATGCTTCTGTCTTCTTTCTTTTCCAGTGGGACCATTGTTTGTCTTTTCTGTTTCCATCAGCATATGAATTTGTTATTCTTGCTGAAAAGGAGGATAAATGGGAGATAATTTGGGAAGGGTAAATCATGTTGCTATAAAGTATGTCAATATTTCTCTAATTCAAAGGTGCCAGGGCTGTATACTCGGGACCAGCACCACTGAAGTCCACTGGCCCCATCCACACATAACTAAAAGTGACTAACCTGAAAACATTTTATGTGAATTACCGTATGTCCTTATTGTTTTAGTGTTTTTATCTATTTTGCTAAATGAGTTTAAAAAACTACTTTGAGTTGTTCTTTCACATCAAAGAATCAATTTTTTGTGTTCTTTTTTTTTTTTTTTCAATAAGTTTAAGAGAGACAGACAGAGAGACAGCCCAAGCAGGGAGGGACAGAGAGGGAGAGAGAAAATCCCAAGCAGGCTCTGTGCTGCCAGCAGGGCTCGATCTCATCAACCGTGAGGTCATGACCTGAGCTGTCAAGAGTCAGAGGCTTAACCGACTGAGACACCCAGGCGCCCCGAGATTGTTTTCATTTTTACTGATGTAAGCAGCGATTATTTCCTTAAAATAAATCCTGAGATTTAAAGTGCTCATTATTAAGGTATGCCCATATTTCAGACCTCTGATATATACGAATGACTGTCCTTCAAGAATATACAAAGCTCTGATTTTGCTGAATCCTAGATAATACTAGTTTCTCACATTTAATATTCCTGGCAATTTATACATACGCTTGACTCTCCATTTCCAGAGACTTGCTGTCTGAGACTGTAGTTAGGAGCAAAGAAAGAATTGACAGGAGTGAAGTGATTGTTGGGAAATAATTTAAATTGAAACAAAAGGAAAGAGGGTGGAAGAAGAAATACAAGACTCAGCATGGGTAGGAGTTAGGGAAGAGTTTTAGGAAATTGGTAGGAGAGAGAAGGTACATTCTTGGTAGCTCTCATAGATGAGAGTGAGAAAGAAAAATAATTATTTCTTAAGTTTTTTGTGTGTTTAAAATGATCTACTTCGGGGCACCTGGGTGGCTTAGTTGGTTAAGCGTCCGACTTTCGCTTAGGTCATGATCTCGCGGTTCTTGGGTTCGAGCCCCGCGTCGGGCTCTGTGCTGACTGCCAGCTCAGAGCCTGGAGCCTGTTTCAGTCTGTGACTCCCTCTCTCTCTGACCCTCCCCTGCTCACGCTGTCTCTCTCTCTCTCCTAGAAATAAATAAAACATTTAAAAAAAATAAAATAAAATGATCTACTTCCTGACTGTTTTTATTTTCAGGGGACTTTACTAAATATTTATGCTGCTTTTAAATTGTCTTTAGAATGTTTGGATGCTGT
Organism: Crocuta crocuta; assembly: GCF_008692635.1. Lineage (NCBI taxonomy): Eukaryota > Metazoa > Chordata > Mammalia > Carnivora > Hyaenidae > Crocuta > Crocuta crocuta. Next base: position 197,561 of record NW_027533010.1, on the reverse strand, counting down.
TTCTTTGAATGTAACTTCAAGCTGTGACTTGTCACCTGGACATTTTAGCTTAGGAAATGTCATATCAATTGCCATAATTCATAAATCTAAAATACTATAATGTCAGAAACATTTGCAACATTCTTTTGTTATAGTCTTTAACAAGACTTTTTAATATTTAATATTCTGTTATGTCTAACACTACTATAAAAATGCAAAAAAAACCCCAATATATTTTGGATTTGTCAATATATGAATATTCTGGTCTATTATAAATAAAACTTTGGCAAGTTCTATTTTTTCCTCTGTATGGATTTACAAAAACTGTGTGGTTTTTTTGTTTTTTGTAGTTTAAAAGAAATTTTTTTCCTGTTTATTTTTGAGACAGAGAGAGACAGAACATGAGCAGGGGAGGGGCAGAGAGAGAGGGAGACACAGAATCTGAAACAGGCTCCAGGCTCTGAGCTGTCAGCACAGAGCCCGATGCGGGGCTCGAACCCACAAACTGCGAGATCATGACCTGAGCCGAAGTTGGATGCTTAACCGAACTGAGCCACCCAAGGTGCCCCTTTTTTTGTATTTTTAATCATGACATATTTTATATTAAATTACTCATCCAGATATCCAAAAAAATTATTCACATTTATAAAGATAAGTGTTTCTGTTGTGTTTAAACATTTACATATTTAAAAATAAAAAGGAAGGAAAAGAAAGGGTTCAGGTGTGAGAAACGTATACCATCAACTTGCTATATCAGGTACGCATCAAAAATATCTCTTTAACTTTAGGTGCTTCTTCAACTTTCAAATAATTGTTACATATTGATAAAGTGTCAGACATTGTGGTAGCACTGGAGCTAGGACACTAATAAAAACAGGGTCTTTTTTTTTTCTTACAAATAGTTTATTGTCAAGTTGCTTTCCATACAACACCCAGTGCTCATCCCCACAAGTGCCCTCCTCCATGCCCACCTCCCCCCTTCCCACCACATCCATCAGTCCTCAGTTTGTTTCTCAGAATTAAACAGTTTGTCATTCTTTGCCCCCTT